>NW_022631023.1:14483566-14771066 GCF_010015895.1 Lontra canadensis
AAAAAAAAAAAAAAAAAAAAAAAGAAAGAAAGAAAGAAAAAAGAAAAGGAAAGAAACAGTGTGCCTCTGTACCTTAATTGATACTATGCTTCCTCAAATCACTGTTGCATGCTACTTACTATGTATCAAGATGGCAGGGCGAGAATGAAAATATGCATGGAAAACTGTGAGGATGGGATTTATTTAAAAAATAAATTAGGCCAGTCAGAAAAACCTGCATTAAACATAGAAAGCTGCTGTAATAGCCAGGCTTAGAAAGGATTTTTATGCAGAAAATGTTTCGGGAAATCCTAGGTACTAGAGAACTATATACTAAATTGAAGCTAAACTTGAGTAGGTTAAAAAAAAAATCAGAAATATGCAAAGCCATGATTTATCCGACCGACTTAATCATGAATTTAGGTATTGTTAATACTTAGGACTCTTCAGAATCATTTCAGGACATTTTGAGAAATATTCCATTTATTCAGCTGATTTTCAAAATTTTAATTCTTATTTCGATTTGGTAAGTCATTTTAAAGAAGACAGCTGGAAATTGCCTCTCAGAGTGCCCAAACATGCTATCTTTCAGTCAGAATATGCAGAAACTATTCAATTGTATGAATGTTTCACTATGTGTGAAAATATTTTTCTAATTGCCAACCATTAATTCAAATATATAAATTCCTTCAATTACCTGCATCCCTATAATCTTTGTCTGCTAATGTACAATTTCACATACTTATTTCTCACAGAACCCCATAAGAAAAAGTATGTCATCATCTTAGTCTGCTCTGGTGGCTATAATAAATTACCATAGTCTATGTGGCTTAAACAACAGACATTTATTTATCATAGTTTTAGAAGTTTCGGAAATCTGAGATGAGGGTCCTGGTAGATTTAGCTTCTGGTGAGAATCTGCTTCCTGGTGTAGCCAACTCCCTTCTTGTTGTGTGCTCACATGGCCTTTCCTTGGTGCATGCTGCTGGAGACGCCTGTCTTCCTTTTCTTATAAAGGCACTAGTACCCTCATGAGGATCCCATCCTCTTCTAAAGCTAATTATCTCCCAAAGGCCCACTTCCAAGTGCCATCAAAATGGGGGTTAAGTCCTCCATACGTGAATTTTGAGGGGACACAAACATTTGGTTTATTAACAGTAATACATCAATCTACCAGCATGACTTCTGAATTAATTCCCTTTTCATTAAGAAACCCAATTATTTCAGAAAACTCACAAGGTTCAATAACCCAGCAGGTACGCCATCCTCTAGGTATCAAACCAAACACACTGAATTTCGAGGCAAGGGGGAGGTCTTTCTCCAGGTGGAATCTTGCTCATTGGTTTCAGATAATTCGATTATCTTTTCACACTCTAAGACCAAGCTCATCCATCAGTATCCCTGGGAAATATCCCTGGACATATTAAGGCTGACCTAAGCCCCTCGCCCTTCACCATGTCTGAGCCTGCTGAGTTCTGAACCTGCCAGATCTTCATTCAGCCTTTCCTGGTATGTCTCCTCACCCACGATGTCAGGACAAGGACCTGTTATATATTTAGCTCCTAGATGGTGTCTAAGATGTGACAGCATTCAATGAAAGTTCACTGGATTAATCAGTTCCACCACAACTTCATGGAGTAGACACTTCTGCTCTACTCTTGCATGCTAGCAGAATAACGTACATAGCAGCAGCTTCTAAAATATCTGCTGATCAAATAGGTTATTAAATATGTGGCTAGGCCTTTGTGGGGGGCGGGGATCCTACTAAGATACTTAACAATCTTCGCCCAAGAGCAGGCGACTTGAATACCTAGACCTAGTTGAGTTAAGAGGAACAGGAGGCCAAGAATCAGAAGATTGTAAATCTTAACCCCTGTTTGGTGTCCAGGGCAAGCTACTTAACCCATCAGAACATGTCTCTTCATCAATAAAATATAACTGCAAACATTTCTTCTCCTGGCTTTACACAATTTTTCAACCCCATAGGATACATGACAGTTTTATTCAAACATATGTCAAAATGAATTTTACCAGTCTTCTTATATGTGCCTGTTCCAATAACATATCTTTTTTTTATGTTTCAGAGCAGTGACAATGGAGTGGGAATTATCATGCTCGTGTTTCACAGCTTAAGAACTTAAAAGGCAGAGATTAAATATCTTGCCTATGGTTCATGGCTCTCTGATGCAGAGTCTAGATTCACATCCAGCACTTTCAAGGTGTCCTATCAATTCAATCCAAGTTCTGAACTAGAGGTCTTTTTGCAACCTGGACTCAAATTGCTTCTGTAGCTTTTTCGATTTGTTTTGGCTTTAACATGAATTCAAAACTTTCTAATTACTAAACTAAATCATTATTGAAATTGATTAAGTAAAGAAGTGAGAAACCAGGGTAACTAATTATCTATAAAAGTGAACTTGACCTAAACGGAAAAATCCATGTTTAAAGGAAAGATCACTACCAATTTATTCATTTTCTCCAATTCCCTTTGGTTATATAATTGAATTCTCTATCATGTTTTTCAAGATTTTAAGATAATATTTCAATGTCAGATTCATTCCATGTCAGTTTCATTTTCAGGCATGCTTTACTGTCAAGATCAATAGTTCTTTGTAATTCAAACTCGGGAGTTCACTCTGCCTCTTGGTACTGCCTGCCACCAGACTACCTAAGCTTAGTTTTGACAGACACACTTCCCACTTTCTAAGTCATTAATAACACTTTGGAAATACCTTCACACTTGCCAGAAATCACTGAGACAAAGGCATGAAAAGAAGATTAGAAGTTCTTCGTCAAGAGTGCGCGCGCGCGTGTGTGTGTGTGTGTGTGTGTGCGCGCGTGCACGTGCATGCAAAAGAAGTACAATCTGATTGGTTTAAATCTATGTCTCATTTACCATGAAGGAAATTTTATTTTCAAAGAAAGTTAAAGAGGTAAAAGATTTTGCCTTTTGCCTCAGCTTTTGGGACCCACAGACTCAGAGACTGTGAGAGCAGCAGTCATAATAACCCAGACATTAGAAGTGTTTGGGTGGGGTAAGGTGGGGAGTTACTTGGGCATATAGAGCTTTCTGCTGAACCCACTCCTTTTCCAAGCCTTTCTCCAGCCCTGGAGGGTTGATTTGGTGGCAACAATACATCTCCAATCATGACACAAGGAGCGAACCTATACATTTGATTCATTCATTCACTTATCCATTGATTATTTACAGTAGTAGAAGTAATAAGGTAATGAATACAGTATATTTCATGATTTCTAAAAATCTTGTAGAATATTAGCAAAATTTAGACAGTAGCCACCACTTCATGAATACGTGGTACATGCCAGAAACTTTGCTAAGCAATTTACATATGTAATTGATTGATTCATTCATTCAAAATACAGTTGACCTTTGAAGAACTATGGGGTTGGGGCAGCGACCCACATCATAGTTGAAAATCTGTGTGTAATTTTCAACTCCTAAAATATTTAGCTTCTAACAGCTCCTGTTGACCAGAAGCCTTACTGATAACATAAATAACACACATTTCTATGTTATCTGTATTATATACTGTACTCTTATGATAAAATATGCTAGAGGAAAGAGAATCTTATTAAGAAAATCATAAGAAACACTTTTATAATACTGTACTCTCTTTAGTACCCTGCATATAAGTGGACTGATGTAGCTTAAACCCATATTGTTTGAGGGTTATCTGTATATTTTCTGAGTGCTTACTATGTGCCAGGTCCTACTCTATGTACTAGAGATTTAACAGTCAATGAGACAGACCAAAAAAAAAAAAAAAAAAAAAAACCTCCATCTTCAAGAAGCTTAGTTTCCTATTTGGTATACACCTATAAGTAAGTATATAAGTAATTTTACTTTACTTTACAATAAGTAAAATTTATAGCACATTAGATTGTAATGAATGCTAAAGAGAAAAAAAGCTAAACCAGAGATGAGAGATAGAAAGTATTGTGGTATGGAACTGAAATTTTACATAAGGGACCAGGGAACATCTCACTGGGAAATTGAACTTTTAATTGCATTTCAAATGTCAAAACTACATCAAAGGCGATAATGCATAAGGGGAACATTTTACACATAATTTTCCTCCTTGATACAATTTCCTTTAGAAAAATTTCCTTCCGGCCTTTGTCAATATGCATGCATGTTTCATATTAGACTTAGCGGAGTTTTCATCCCTATTACAGCCCTATGACAAAAGAGGATTTTGTGAAACTGCAAAAAGTGAAGGAGCCAGCCTTGTGGACAGTTGGGGGATGAGCACTCGAGGGGGAGAGAGCATTCCTGGGTTACCACAGGGCAGAGAAGGCATCAATGTGGCGGGAGCAGAGGTAAGAGCCTCAAGCTGAGTAGGATGGAAAGCTTGTGGAGCGTTTCAACTTTTCATTGGTAGGTGTTGCCTTTGAATTTTACATATGAGAAAAACTGAGGATAAGGGCAGGCAAACTGCTTTTCCTAGATCACTCACATCACAGGTGATGCCGCTGAGATTTTAAGACCTTATCTGTCTGATTCCAAAACTTATGATATTAATCATCATTCTATCTTGCATATATTAAAGGAAGGTGAATACAGATACTTGAATGCATTGGTACAAATGCTAAAGACAAAGTAAAATCATACGCTATGCATGTGTTCATTGTTATCTGGAAGGGTGTGACAAGGCTTCCTGAAAGACTTGTTGTTCAGTGTAGGGCCCGGTGGATGGCTGTCATTTCCAGAAACAAAGATAGGTTTAAGGACATTCAAGACAGTCAAGAAAAAATATTTCCTTTGATTTTATAACCATCGAAAATCATTATGCACAAGTGGTTTTAGCATTCTACTAGTTATTGGTTTTTTTGGGTTTTTTAAATGCCTTCTATAGATGAAAGAAGACTTGTTCTTCCTTCATTTGATCCACAGTTTCCTTAGATTAGACCTGTCGAAAAGTAAACTCCACACTTGTAAACCTACCCATGGATATTCACTTTTAGTGAATATTACCATCATTCACTGAGCTGACCAAACCCTAAATCTGAAGATCATAGCTAAGTTCTTTTTCTTGCCTTCAGTTCAAGCAGTCTCTAGCTCCAACCCTTACCAATTTTCTTACTCAAATATCACTTGAACTTGTCCCCTTTCTGTGTCTCCTACCACCAACACCTTTAGATCCTTACTCAGTCACATAAATTAAGGAGAAAAAAGCCTTTTAAGTGAATTTTCACTTTGTCTTTTCCATTCATCCATCTATTCAATATCAAGTACTTACTTCTTCCAGGCATCATGACAGATGTTGGAAATAGAAAGCCATATCACTTCCCTCAAGGGACTTATCATCCAGTGGGGAAGGGAAAACAATTGGACAAAAGATATTGGTGTTAGAGCATCTTTATATACCAGACAGAATGGGTCCAGAGGGCATCCATCAGTATTTGACAAATAGATCCTAATCAGGTCATCCTTCTAATTAAAATCCTTTCACTGTACCTCACCACCTTTAAGATAAAGTGCAGAGCACTTAGCAGTGCACTGAACAAGGCTTTTCCTCATGAAGCCTCAGTGGAATTTTTCATTCCCCCCTCCCACTACTCCTCATGTGGAAACTACCAATAAGCATACAAAATGATCACCACCCTTCAGGTTTCATCTATCTCTGAGTACATGCTTTCTATCTAGCTGACCTACCCTCTATATCCCAGGCTCCCAACACACACAAACTCTTCCTTCACCTCTCTCCAAGGTCTACAAACAACTATCATCTTTCAAGATTCAACCCAAATGACTCACCAACAGCAACCTGTTTCTGATTCACCGACACCTCTTTGAGCTGTAGGAAGGACAGAGGAGAAATTTTATGGTAGCACTGATCACACTGGATTATAGTTGTAGTGACTATAATGCACCTTGGAAAAAGGAGCTGTGTCTTTCCCTTCTGTACATTTTATATCTAATGCCATGCCCAACATACAGTGTTAACCAAACAATGAATGTGATAACAGTAACGATCATAGCTATAGTTAGCTAGCATTTAATCAGAGCCATTAGCTTGAGGTGAATTCTGGTGAAATATATATGTTGTCTTTTCTCATTTAATACTATAGAAATACATATCACACTTTACAGACGTGGGAACTGAGGCACAGAGAGATTAGGCAGCTGGTCCAAGTTTCTGTTGCTTGTGAGTGGTTGAGTTGAAGATTAAACCCAAGCAGTCTCACTTCAGAGCATATCTCATTAACCACCATACTTTTGTGCCTTGGAAAAATAATTTTTTCCAGATTATGATTATTGCACAATATTTATCATTATTTAATAGGTGAAGAAACTGAGAAAATAAAATGTTTTTTTTTCCTAAAGTTACCCAGATAAAAAATGGAAAGACATAATGCAAATTATTGAATATGACTTCAGAGTTTGTGGTAAATGAATACATTAAAAAAAAAAAAACCTTTCTAAGTTCCAATTTCTTTGTTTGGAAAAAAAAATGAAATGGCTAGACCAGATAATCTTTAAATTTCCATCCAAGTCTAAAAATTATATTATTTTTACTTTTCAAATCACCTCTGATTCTTTTTGCTTTCTTTGGAACTGCTTGGATGACAAAACAGAAAGAAAATCTTCTGTTTTAGTTCATGTACAACTGTGATGCACATAAATGATGCTGAAAAGATTATGTTTTAAAGGAAAAGACAAAATGAGGAGCTTTGCCACTTATCAAGGCTTTTGAAGGGCATAGGAGACTGTGGCTCAAATTCATAAATTCTACCTCAGTAGTATTTCCCAGTCTTGGCTCAATCCAGAGCCATCAGTGACTGGGCTGTGCTGGGCTGAGTACGGCTGGGCCAGCCCTCCAGGCAGCCAGGAGCCCCACACCTGCCAATATACTCTCACTCAGCAACAGCACTCATCTGCCACTCTTGTTTTAATCACATCAATCACTTCCCCAATTCTGTTTTGTATCAAATCCAAGCTCCTAATTGTAGGTTTCAAACCTCTCTACCAATTATTCCTGCCTTCACATAAATAGAAATATCTCTTCTCACTGCCTGCTTGTGACACTGCTGTAGTGAACATAGAAGTCACGTTACCTCCTTTGCTTACTCCTAGCTTTTCAAACATATTGCTTCTGCTTTCGAAACTATTCAAAGTTCACTTCCTCTGGCTAGCTTTTCCAAACCAATACTACCTGTTGGGTAGTTCTAGCCTTTCTAGTATCTAGAGAAAAGTTACTAGTAGAGGAAATACATTTGAGACTGAGTTAATCATGTTATCTAATGGAAAATCACATAGATAGAAGTCAGAAGAGATTGCTGAGTTGAAGTTCTGCAAATTATGTTAGCCTCAGTTTTACTTATCTGTAAAATGGGAATACTAATACAAATCCCACTGCCTTATCAAAATTAAACACACGTTTCTTTATTAAGCGTATGCATATCAAGTATCCACTGTGCATTGACACTGCTCTAGGGACAAGATAGTTATTCAGTAAATGATACTAACAATATCTTCATGTGTGGGTGATAAAAAATATATCTGTGTACTTTCTCCCATTTAACTATGGATGTTTTGATATCAATCAGAGTTTTCAATGCTTAGTACAGTAACTCTTTTCTAAAAGTAGAGGAAGAATAATCATCAACTGAAAAAAATTACTTCATTTATCTGATATATCCCAATTCTAAGAAAAAAAAAATGCGAAACTTTACCTTCCCTGTGCCTAACTTCTCACCCACACTCAAGCATCTGAAGGGTCTGGTTTGGTAAAGATCAAACAGGTGTTCTAACGTTTGGACAAGCTCAATGTTCAAAAATGCTGCCAAAATCTACTGTTTTATAATAAGAACAGATGGTCACAGATGAGCATTGCTTCAGCTATTGATGATGTGGAAAACAAATCTTTATCACAGAAAGGGGAGGGGATGGAATTTTTAGACATAACCATTTTGTAGATGTGGAATGCATTGTGCACACCATGCAGACCATCAGTGTGATTATAATAGAATGAAATCCAAATTTTAAAAGATGTTGATAAAGCACTTGGCTGCCTTCCCACACAGAGTAAAGACCCATTCCCTTCTCCACACTGGACTCATAAAATGAAAATATTTTATGTATGATATTTTTCTGGGATTTTGGATGATACTGAGTGGCTTGATTCATACTAGAGATATTTCCATTTTTATAATTTAAGTGCTAAGCAATTTTTTTGTTTTTTTTTTCATAAAAGGGATGATCGAAGAGAATGAAAGTAGAATCATTGTTATCAAAATGATCTAAAAATGATTAGTTTCATTCTGAAAAAGTTATTAATGTATCACAGTCCACCGAGGCATGAACTTCTAGTTAGTTTTAGAATTAAATGTCAAGAAGGATGTTATATCAGAAACCTTGTGTGGATCAGCTTAAGATATTGTAGTCACCTGATATTAATGAATAGTTTCCTTATACAGATATGCATTTTACAGATGATGGTGGTATACGTGTTACAGATAAGAAGAAAGGAACAGATCAACTGACCCCTTTTGTGTTATTTTTTTCTGACAATTATATATATAAGCTCTCTTTATCTCCAACTTTTTCCTGCCAATTTGTATAGCAAAGACACCTTCTTATAGTTTTATATTTTTATGCATGTGTTTGTGGTATTTATATTGGGTGTCTGCCAATTACAATATTGGCTACGGATTTCTACAGAACCTAATAAATAAGACCAGAGTGGCAAAATCAAGGCTACTTCCTGTTAGAACATTTTAACTCTGAAGAATTTCAGAAATATTTCATCTTGTACTTAAGTTTTACTAGTATCACACAATGCACTTTATCTTTTTTCTATGGAGGAAACACAGATCTACAGCTGTACTTATAATTTCGCAGACATTAAGAAATGTGGGCCTGATTTCCATTGGTTGGGGTAGTAATTATTGGCTGGCTCCTTGATTCTTTGAGACTGAGTATTGATGAAGTGAATGCACAATGAGCTGTGGGCAGGAAATTCAAAAACTTAAAATCTCAGCAGAAAGTAAAACTTAAGAGCTAGAAAGAAAGTTCATGGTGAAAATCCTTTAAGGAAGGGAGTTAAAGATTGATTTACATTAGATATTATATTAGGTAATTTCCAAATGCACCAAAAAGTATTGTCATTTTTAAAGGAGAAATCTGTCTACCATTTAATTTTGGAATTGTTCGTAATCAATCAAGAGCCTATGGGGGTACATGGGGCACTGAGGAAAATGAGAATATTTTATGAGTTTTGTAGTCTAATTGGAGGTAAGGAATACGTGAAAATATTTATGATATTAGAAATTATAATTCAGACAAGACATATCACATGGTTAATTGTCAAATGAAAGGCAAATATTGAATTTAAAAGTAAATATAATCATTCTGGTCCAGAAGTCTTACAGATTTTCATAGATAGGATAAAGCTTGTGTTGGTGTTTAAAAACAACAGCAGCAAATAAACTTTAAAAAGGACAAAGTTATTCAAAATATATACTATTAAATTTTATAATGATGACTTACATGTATTATGGACTTATAGTGAAATTGTATCTTCCTTCTTTGGTGATAATTCTATGTAACTACATTTAGAAATTGTCTAAAATACAGGACATGAAAATATAAAGTAAATCGATCCCTAACTCTCTTATTTGCTCTTTGACGAAACAATTTCAAGTTGATGGCACAAGCCATGGAAATTAGAGAAGGTTTCAACAATGAGGGATGACCTTCCTTATTCAGCCATAATTTAGATCATGAATGTTCCATAATTTTTGCTAACTTATTACAAGATTTATAGAGTGGTGCAATGTCATTAGATAACCCATTGTGAAATGCCTATTATATAGAAGGATATTTACTGGAATAGGAGAAAAAGAAAGAGGAAAATAAGGGGGAGGAAGTGGAAAGGGAAAAATTGAGGGGGGAATAAAGAAAAAAGGCAAGATTTCAGAAATCAGGAAAATTCTACAGAAAGATGCAGACTTTGCTTATAATTCTGGATTTATCCTAATTGGAGTGTGTCACGGTGGAGTAAGCACTCAAAAAAGGTTTCCTCTGTCCTCCAAGAGAACCTTTATAGTGGAGAAAATGTGAAGATCTCCTCTATATTTTTAAAGTTCAAAATACATATGAACACGTTCTTAAAAATGTTTTAAATAAAGAAAATCAGTCTCCGTGTATCATAACATTTCCTTTGTTTATTACCTTGTGCACACATATTTATTCAGTCCAATCACATTCTGAAGTTTAGTTTGTATTCTGTAGTCAAAAAATTCTAATATATTTTTAAAGAACTGGTCTACTCTTGATTCAAATGACATTTTAGAAGTCTACTTGCCTCATTTGAAGAGGTCCTTGCAAAGAGTTCTGTCCTTGAGAAGTCAATTTCCTCAGAGCTGCTTTGAGAAGGAGAAGCAGAAATTTGAACAGATTTGGGGCATTTCTGTGAAGAATTTAGGAGAGAGTTACAAAAAAAAAATAGGATGGGACAATTTGAGTTGCCATTTATAAAGGGGGAAACCTCTCTATAATGGAAGGTCAGGACAATAACCTGTTCTTCAAAGGATATTGGAGAATAAACTCATTTAATCTAAAACACCAGCACAGCAGTAACCAGTTGGTGGATGTCTTTGGTGAGTACTATGTCTAGACTCTGAATCCCGCTTCTTTGTGCTTATAGGTATATGTGAAAAGCCTCCAGGCTGTTCAATGCTGCTCATCAGTTGTCAATTACTGAATAGTTCTGTTTGGGAATTTAGGGATTTTTCAAGATTTATTAGTGTGGGACAACAGTTTCTTAGAAATACACAACTAGACTGTAAATGAACCTTAAGAAGGGAAGTACTATAAAATGGGGACAACGTGGGAGGCTCTAATCTTTTGAAAAGCCCCACTTCTACCTCTGAGGATTTGGTTTATACCACAGCTCACCTGGCACTCCTAGTTGTCTCTCTAGTCCCACTTTCCTCTTCTTCCCTGCAGACAGAATCCTGATTTTGTTCAGGAAAGTGCTACACCTAGCCCTAAGGAGATGCTTATTTCTCCAGTCTTCCCTGGACTGACCATATTACACAGAACGGGACATTTTCTGGGAATTGTTTTCACTCTCGCTTCCTTCCTCCTGCCATGAACATAGTGTGTGATGGCAGGAAATGCTCTAGTGATCTCATAACATGAGATAATTAGTTGTAACGGAAAATACGAACACACTGAGGCAACAAGAAGAGAATGATAAGAACTTGGGTTCAGGCTGGCTTGATTAAGCAGGTCAGCCCATGCAAGCAACCCCTTAACTCTGAAATGGTTATGTGAAAAGAATGACCCCAAATATGTTTAAGTCACTGTTGGTTATATATTTGGTTGCTGGAAGTCTGGCATAGTCCTAACTGCTACCCTTGGAATAGCAAAAATCGCTGTTAATTTGATGGTCTAATATCTTGGTCTATCAATATCTAAGTTCCCCAGCTGACTCCTTGATGAAGTTGAAGATTTGGATGAAGTCCCTTAGGAAAGCTCATTTGTTTCAGATAATTAAAAATGAAGTTGAATGTGGGTCATAGTGATGTGAGTGACTTGGATTTTTGAGTTAGAACTTCTGAATGTCCAAACTTCCCAAGAAGTCTGGTGAAGTGTTAGTAAGACTTGGTGAAGAATTAGTAAAATTCACTTCTTGAGACTTCTTGAGAAGCAAACTGAAACATGCTTGAAGTTTTGGGGAAGCAACAATATGAATGGATAGTGGAAGCAATGGCCCCATGGTCTGAGAATTCATAATCTTCTGTATCTTTCCGTATCATGAAAGAGTTAATGTAACCTCAAAGTTGTCCAATTTAGAATCAAAGTACTTTTGACAATTTAGCCAGAAAATCTTGCTCAATATTTATAAAACTACCATATAATTAACATAAGTTCACATGCTTATGGTGAAAAAAAAATAAATGAGAAGAAAGACTAAAGGAATTTTAATGAGCTCTGCCTTAATCATCCCTCGAAATAAGTCTAATAAAGTATTTCTCTTCAACCTTCTTTTGATGTTTTTCCTCCCTGTAACTGCTGCAGGTACACCTGTGCTCAGATACACACACTTATCCTTGAAATGGGCTTTGTTATTATCTCACAGCTCACAGATATTTCTCTTTGTTTCTGAGTATCCACGCACATACAGGGATTTATGTTTATGCACACACTCCCATATTTGACTGTCAGCCTTGCCTAGATTTCTGTTAACCTGGTGGTAAAGGTGGATGTGGTAAGCCAGGGAAATGGGTTAAGAAGATCCTTTGTAAGTAGGAAAAAGGAAGTAATAAAAGATGTTTTAGGTCTTTTAAATTTACCCTTGAAGTTGTTGTGCACAAAAAGGATATATTTTTAGTACTAAATGATAGTTCCCTACAGTGGCCTGCAAGTAGTAGGCATTTGATAGGAAAAAAAAAAATGATCTGCCCCACTCCTGTCCCTTTGCAATCAGTACATTCCTGGTTGGATTCTACTGTCAGCCTATGCAATGAACATACCAGGGTATTAGCCCGATTCCATGTCCCCAGAGCTGTGCCAGTGTTGGTTTCCATGGCAAATACGCATAAACACACAGAACAAAGTCAACTTGAAGAAGAAGTGAAGGGGTTGAGCCAAAAAAGACAACTTTTCTTTTTTTAAATTTTTCTCTCTCAAACTAGATTTTATGAATTATGACTCTTTGGAACTTGCAAGCATCTCCTATTTGAGTTCAAATTGTGTTCAACTAATTTCATGTTATAATTAGAATTTAAAAAAATTGTACACAGCATATGTTTGACTCATGCCATCAGGGAAGAAATTGCATTGTTTACTGAGCATTTTTGCAGGTCACTCTGAAACTGTGGCAATAACACATTCTATATCTATAGGAAGAGTGTTTGACAAAAGGAACGTTTTAACACAAAATAGGCCATGAGGGATTCATACATTGATCTTCCACTGACATTTTCTCTGAATTAGTTAAGACTTCTAGACTAACAATGATTCTAATGGGAAAGATAAAGAAGACCAAATAGTGGGGAGGCAGCAATTCAAACGTTTAATTCAGGTTTTCCTACTTATATCACTTATAAATTTAGACAATTATTGGTATTCAAACTGATGATGATTTTGAATGCTGGTGATGGATTATAGAAGTTCATTTACCTCCTAAGTATTAGTGCTTAATAAGAGATAGCACAGTGGTCCCCCAAAAAAGAAAGGTTACTGACAATGATAGAGCATTTACAGAAGGCCACCAACAGTACAGTAGTTCATGAATTCACTCATGTCAAGATAGAATGTTGGCAATATTTATCCTTCACATTACCTTTTCATTAATATCTTCATATGTTAGAATCTGGCTTTGTTTAAAAGCATGCATGTTTGAAAACTCATTCATCTGTCTGTTCTTCCAACTTGCATTAGAAATAATGTGTTTTATTCACAGCAGCTTATAGAACAGTGAAATGGATAGAAAATTGAACCATATTATAAAGAAAAATTCCTGTTTAATACTAGACAATGTGCTTCTCTGTCCAAACTGAAGCAGTATGTGGGAATCAATACGATGTTTGTCTGTCTCATTTCTTATAAGTAGATTGCATAAAGCGTTCCCTATTTTAGGAAGAATCAGGCCTGAAGGAAGCCTGTTGAAGCCCGTAGGGGCTGTTTTGATTGGCTTTGGCTTAGGTATTTTCTTTGTAATTATTCTGTGGTTTCCCTGGTATTCACTGCAGAGTATAGCTATCCCAAGTTGAGGGCCTTTGAAATATGTCTGTTCTAATTTTCTTGTAATGAGGATGGTGGTAGGATGGAAGAAGTATGCTTTGGGAAGAAATACACAAATATTATAAGTTGTTTAAATTGTTGTGAACCAACCTTTCTCTTTCCATTCACTATCCCACAGGATTATACCCTGATTTTTTTTTTTCTAACCTGATATCTATTTATACTAATACCTTCCTGGGGGTCTTGTGTGTAACTAAACAAGATCCAGTATTAGATGGCCAAAGGAGCTTTCTTGTGTTATTTTTCTTCCTTCCATTTGAAGGAAAATGTGCACCACTTGCTTTTGTGGAAAGCCTGGGACCTTGGAGGCCAGTATGAAGAACCCCTGTATGTTAGTTACAACTTTCTTTCCTGAAATACCATTAGTCAATGCATCACTGAGTCAACCTAATGAAATAGAACCACTGCAAGTTTATCTACCTGAGAATTCTTTACTTACTAAAGGTCAAGTGTGAAGCTATTATTTTTATTTGACTTACCAGGCTTCTATTTCACTTATTAAGGATTCTCATAATGTTTCATGGAACCTCAGGAGTTTATGAGGTAAATAAAAATGGTTACTGAAGTTAGGTAACTGGAACCACTTCCAGAATATACCAACACATAGTTCTACATTCCTCAGTATTTGAAAACTACTTGTGATCTCTCTGTCAAATAAATAAATAAAATCTTTAAAAAATGATATTAAAAACAGAATGTATATAAACCACGGTAGAGAATATTTCATGGAGAGGCCTAATTTTAGTTAAGCCTTAAAAGATGAGTAAGAATATCATGAATGGAAGAATGGAAAGAAATTTTCCAGGTTCATTCAGTGACTCATGCCCCTTTATCTAGTATCCATAATTGGCCAGAAAATACACATGTAAGATAATTCTCTGTCTTCAAGAAAACTCATTTTTGTTCCATGAACATGATCTCTTTCCCTTCACATCTTCTTTATACACATGCTTCCTGTTTTACCTGTTTTTAGTTATCACTGTATATCGAATCACTCCCCTACTCAGTAGCTTGAAAAAATCATTCTCTTTCCTGACTCTCTGGGTTTGCTGAGATCAGTTGGGTGGTTCCTCTTCACATAGTACTGTTGGGACTGTAGTCATCTGACAGCTCAAATGGGATGGAATTTCCAAGATTGCAGTCAAAGCAAATCGCAGGTCAAAAGCTAAGACCAAAGGGGAGGAAGGGCAAGGAATTTGTGGCACCTTCAACCCATGACACAGCCTAAGATGCTTTTTTGTAATTTCTCCAAGGAGCCAAACCCTAAATTAGAGTTATCATGACAGCACAGAACTGGGAAGGAAATATCGAAAACAGTTCTTACTCACCAGCCCTCTTTTCTTTCAGCATCTTTCTCAATCATGAAACAATTCTATCACTGAAGCATTCCCTCAATGATGATGGAGAAGTGGAATGAACAAAGAAAGAAATAGCTCATGAAAGTTTTATTGTTTGTAAATGTTTGGAAATATATTACAGATGGGCCACACTTTTTTAAAAGTAAAAAAGTGTACCTTGAAATAATGTGCTAGACATCAGAAAACCATGGAATTGAGTGTCAAAGACAAGAATGAAACCAAAAAAGTGAAACTTATGCCAGATTTGTATAACAGTTAATCTAGCTTTCTGAATATCTGTCTCAAAATATATTCCAATGATTATTATACATAATTCCATCTTTTTCCAAATAGTAAAACCACCTAAATGTCCTATCTCTTCCTAGACTACCTAAAAATCCCTGTTAAAGCTTGTTACTTATTTCATTATATATCATCACTTTTGTCTAACTTATCTCTAGTCTAATCTTTAGAAGCTTACCCTCAAACATTCTTATCCCAACAATTTGTTCTCTCCTTTCTATACATCCCATGAGACCAAGGACTAAATTTAATTTTTAACCTCCCCTCCACCCATGACCTAGCAAGGTGTGTGTGTGTGACTTATTATGGGGGCTCAGTAAGTGAATGGAACAACAAAATGAATGGACAGTGGTCCAAAGAATATGGAAAATGTATCACCTCTACAGAAATGCTTTTTTTTTTCCTAAATTAAAAATTACATAGTTTTTTGAATATCATATTGGGTTACACTTGACTACAAAAGCTAGTAAATATATGTAGTTCTTTATACTAAGAGATGATT
This sequence comes from Lontra canadensis, assembly GCF_010015895.1. Lineage (NCBI taxonomy): Eukaryota > Metazoa > Chordata > Mammalia > Carnivora > Mustelidae > Lontra > Lontra canadensis. The sequence continues at coordinate 14,499,468 of NW_022631023.1, forward strand.
TCTACTTGTGAAAGAGGATTGATTTCCCACTCTAACCAAGGGGTTCATGGTGCAGTAAAAAAGAATAGGACAGGAAACCATGTGATCTTGATTTATATTCCAGTTTTTCCTCCCATGAACCAGGCAACCTTTTTACTTGTCTTTTACCCTGGCTGGACATTGATTTCCTAGTCTATAAAGTGAGGGACCTAGAAATTGTTAAGCAAGATTTTTGCATGTAAACATTTCCAGCAGAGTTTCAGAGAAACGTGTTAGATGAATCTAAGCCTCACATGGAAAAAGATACTCATCTGCTCTGTGGTCCACAGCAAGCCATTCGGCCTCTCTGGTTCTTAATTCTCTTTTTGAATCCTAAGGAGCTCCAGAGGCTGGATCCCATTATCTTTTAACAACCTCACCTTGTGGTTGAACCCCTAGGAAAATAGATCACCATTTTTAATCTGATTAATGTATTTCTCTTAATAAGAACAAGTAAACATATACCCAATAACATTTTAGTACCAGTTGGAAGGTATGTAGCACTCAGAGCAAATATATTGGGTGTTAACTAGAGGCAGAATAAGACAAAGCCATCATAAAAGGCTCAATGTTAGCCAAAGGTACAGATAGCTTAGAGTACTCAAAATCATTTAAATTCATTTCCATTCTACACTTACTGATAGTTACATATATAAGAATCCATGCCAGATTATAAAATCAAAACAGGCTTACACTTTTCTACAAAAATTCAAGTCTTAAAATTGTTTTCCGCCTGGTGTTTCTCAAAACAGATCACATTGCTCTCATTCAGAAGTCTCACTGCGGGGCACTACCAGTCCCAAAGTTCTCAAGCCTATCATTTACCTTTCCTGGACTTCCATCTGCTCATTTATAAGAATGAAGGTCTCTTCAGCTGAAGTGCTTTAACAGTTACAGTGAGTAACATTTGGTGTGCTGTGTCACAAGCTCATGCATAAGTCTGAGCCCACCCGCTGCCCTGGATCTACTATCAAGACATCTCTGAGCCCAAAGTGCCTGCAGCATTGTCCTGATTGCCACAAATCAGCCTTAAATTAGGCATTTATCATATTTGAAAAGACACCATCTGCAGATCTCCACCATTGTGCAAAGTTGTCATGAACAATATGCTACTTTGCAATCTGCACATTTAAAAACAAATGGGAAAATTCAACAGCAATGAGAAATAAACTTGGGCTTTGGAATTGCATTTCTTAGATGCAGTTATTGCTTGACCAGTCCCCAGAACATCACCTTCCACTTAGGAGAATGTAAAGCTAAGCAAATTCAAACTGAAAAACTTTCTATGTGAACAGGAAGGAAGGAGCTGGATAAAGGTAATAAGATTCTCTGATCATAGGAAATTGGAATTTGCTATCTTGCTAGACCATTATTCTTAATGCACAGCTGAAGTTGGCTACATTTCCTTGGCAGAGAAATAAAATCATTCTGATTCAAAGTAACATAAAATGATTTGGTAAAGATTTTTTTCCTAATAATGGTTGCGTGTGTGCGTGTTTAATTTGCTGACAAATAAAAGGTAAATATCTCCTTCTTGTCCATGTTTAGGGAATGTAGATGGTACATTCAATAATATAGAATCAAAGTTTATAATTGTATTTAACACCTCCATATTTGATTACATTAGAGGAGGAATCATGCCATATTTAAAATACAGTGAAGCAAGAGTAATTTTGTTTCCTGATTAGGGTTATTATAAAAATGGTATTTTGAAATTCTCTAGCCCTACAGTAACACAAGCGTCCCTGAGGGGCTTCAGGAAATCATTATTGTAACAACTGCCCATGCAAATTCTTTCACCACAAAATATTAAGAGGTTAAACGCTAATAAGCCTTTGAGACTGTTGGCTTAAAGTTTCCTTCATCTCCTGTTTGATTTCAAACATTTATTTAAAAAAAAAATTCAAAGCAATAGGTCTGTAGGAAGAAGTTATTACATTGTATCTAAGGGAACTGAGTTGAGGACAATCACAGAATTGTTTGACCTTATTATCCTGTTTCTTTTGAATAAAATAACTCTCTGATGAGCTACTGTTTGTCCTAAAATGTCTCCAGATGTAAGCTTGTGACTGCTAATTGTTCTACTAGTTTTAAACTTAAGGGGAAAAACACCAGCACTAGCAGAAGAACCGTGAATCAACATTATAATCATCAGATTTTAAAAAGATGAATCAACTCAGGAACCAATTCTACATACACCTAATTAAAAGAAAAATAGAAAAAAAAGAATAGAAAATATTGTCTTAAAGTTGTCGGATATGCCTAGATCCATCCAAACAAACACCCAGCTATCTGAAAATTTTCCATGATGTAACTTGTGTAACCACACGGCCAGGGCCACCGACTGCCTTCTCAATGGCTTGTACTAGCTCTGCTTCCTCGTTAGCAGCTTGCTTTACTCCTAAGCTTCTCCTAGATACAATCATTTTAGTGATTTTTCTGTGTTGATGACTCCCAGGGAGACGTCTCTTTATTTAGAACCACCAATTCCTACTATGTTTTGAGAACTTTAGTTTTTTTGTCAATTGTTTTAAACCCATGTCCACATCTGAGCTCTCTGTTATCCACTCCAAGTTGTTCCTTCTGTGTTTCTAATTCTGTTCATGGCAATAACAGTCTTAGACCCTCCGGCCTCAGATCAGGAACTTCATGCAGCTTCATCCTTGACACTTCCCTTTGCTGTTCTTCCTTCAAGCATTTAGTGGCTGAATTCTGCTGCTTCACCTTTGAAGTCTCCTAACTCCATTCCTTTCTCTTATAGCTTCCATTTCACTTCGACTTCTTGTTTCAATTCCCTTCCAGGTGACATTCTCCTACCAAATGTTTCTGTGGTACCCCATCCTCACGTCCATCATGGTGTCATTCTCATTGCAGTATAACATCATTTACCTTCCTGTCCCCACCTCCCAGCATACAGGAAACGCTCAGTAAGTACTTGAGCACACTTTCCCAGTCATTTCCTTATTGGTTTCTGCTGAAGCTACAGCTGACCTCCTGCCTCCTGTCCCATTCCCACAGTCCAAACAAACATGGATATTAAACACTAGTCAGACTACTTTTTGCATTCTTGTATAGTTCTATTCCCTAATTTACACTTTCCTACCTCTCTGCTATCACCTGTTCCAAGGATAAATATCTTTATTTTTGCATCTTTTTTTTTTTTTATGGAAGTGCTTTCTATGCTTAAGATTATTGTTCAAATGTTTTCTCCAAAAAGCCTTCCCAGGGCATGTTCTAGACAGAATCTCACAGCATCCAACCTACATTCAAAAGCATTTTTTCTACTTCTTTTATTACATCTTTAATTATTATTTTGTCCAAGATGTTTTTCCAGGCTTGATTTTCTTACTTGAATGCAGAAAGTAAAGAAGGTGACTTGCTCAGCTCTATGTCTACCATATATTTACTAGGTACAAAGAACTCTGTGTTCTGTTATACTACTCTTAAAATTTGATACTTCTCACCTAACTTAGACAGAACCACAAAATAACAAGCTTTCAGTTGGACTGAGTTTTGTTTATTTCAATAACCATGTTAAGGATAACATCTTGACAAGCAAAACACCACTAACCACAAGAATACTAATAGGAGGCAAATATCTCTAATATAATTTATTGTATTATATATCTCTAATACAATTCATTGTGAAGCTGTGAAGAGATCAAATCCACGATCTGCAATACAGCATGAGATATCATTTTGTGAACTGGGTGTCATTTAGTACTAATAATCCAAATCTTCGTGATTTATATATTTCATCCAATAAAAGTTAGTTAGGGAATTACTTGATACTTTAGCTTTCTTGTTGTGAATAATAGTAATATAATCTTTCTCATTTTATCTAGTGCCTATTATCCAAGATTTTGAGAATTAACTAGAAGATGCTTTGAAATATTTTCTCGTTAATCCTCAAAAGCCCCCTCTGTAATAGATTTGCAGAAATGATTAATTAAGGATTAAAATTCCTTCACAAAGAGGAACACATCTCTACACTATTCTGCAGCTAGTGTCAGTGAAACTTTAAAGTTAAAAAACATAAAGAGGTTATATACAGTATTTTATTTCTGCAGGCTTCAGAGGAGAAAGACAACACTGTTTTTATTGTAAATACATAAATAAATATTGATCTTTGTCATGACATACAGAGATACAGATTTCTAAAAGATACACTTTAGGGATAGTTTAGCAATTTTTATTCTAAATATAGCGGAAAATAAATCTTTTACTATTCACCTTCTGGGAAGTTCTCAAACGAAACTATTTTTAGAGCCTATTTATTTACATTCCTTTGAATTAAGCATTCTTAATTTGCAGGTTATTAAATAGTTGTAATTTATCATGTAGTGTATATCCTTGGTTCAGTGGTTCCTCTAGGAAGCATGGTTGATGCACCATATTTATTTTCCAAAAAACTACAGGAATGATCAAACCTTAGTTATTCAATTCATGCATGTGGTAAAAGTAAAGAATTTTCCAAAATGTTATAGATTCCTTTAAAAATAAAGCATGCTTACATGAGATTCTAACTCTGATTCCAGAATGAACTCCAAAGAAGGCATTAGTTGTAATTGCAAGGAAGCATAGCTACATCATTTAATAACACTGGGAAACCATTGGTGTAGCTCCGACAGATAACCCTTCCAGGGAAATGCAAGCATCACAAGATGAGAACACCAGCAGTTATAGAAAAGGCAGCATAAAATCATGCATGTTGAATATAATCTGTAAAAAATAAAAGAGAATAAAGTGATGAAAAATGCACACTGGTAGGGGGTAGATTTCGGTATCATCAAAGCAACTGTGGAATCCAGATAATTACAGCATTCAGAACTTGGGACAATGAGATACAAATATATTGCTATGATTTTGGGGGGGTGGGAATAATGTATTTGATATAAAGAAAAAGGGAAAAGAAAGAGAAATTATTACCAGCTACTGATTACTTAGTCCTACCAGGTATCAAATTAAGCAGTTCCAATAAGCTATTTCATAGAACAGTTCAATAGTCATATGAGGTAAGTATTAGACAAAACATCTATGCACAAAGGTACTATATACCTAGTAATTTACAGCTGTTAGTATATGTGTGTGTGTGTATGTGTGTCCCATAAATATGGAATCACATATGTAAAATCACATATGTATATCCTGTATAAAATATATATATATATACAAGTGTATACACACACACATCTATATGATGATTGATTTTATGTGTCAAATCGGCCAAGCCTCAGGTTCTTAAGCCTCAGACTGAATTATACCACTGACTTTCCTGGATCTCCAGATTGCAGGAGGCAGACTGTAGGACCACTTCAAGGGTGACCATGTGCCAATTGACAAAGGTGCCCTTAAGGTAGGGTCTCATCATTTCATGGACAGTGGCAGCTCAGGTGGGAACCTGCCCTTGAGTGGCTGTCCAGGACACCCCTGCTCTCTAAATGACTGAGAGGCCAGATAGACATTCCAGCTTTCCCAACAGTGACTGTCAAAAATCCTCCTGAGGAAAGCTATCATAGATCATGACAGGGATCCTTGAATATGAGTTGTCTCCACTGTTCTCAGGAGTCAGAATATGAACTTTGGAGTCAGGTGTCTTCTAGTGGATATTCCTGAGATTTTATTTACCCATCTACAAAATGGAAGTAATAATTGCTTTCTCAAAAGATTGTAAGTGGATTCAATTATGATAAATATATGAAGGGCCCAGGGTGGTATTTGGATCATAATGGGCTCTAAGTGTATAGTGGCTTTAAAAAATGAAGGAAGAGAAAGAAAAAAGGGTAAGGAAGAGGAGGAATAGGGAGGACTAGGAGATGTGGAAAAGGGTGGGGGGGATAGGAAAGAAGAGGGATGGCTGGGAGTCATTGTTGCTAGAAGCTTCCCTAAGTGGAAGCACCCAATGAGATCTGATGGAAACCACTATGGTGGCTGTGGGCCATTGGAGGTGCCACTGGAGCTGAATGCAAAGGGTATTTGGGATCTACCAACATGGGTGACAATTAATAGAAATAGCACCACTGAGCACAGCAGAAATTTAAACCAAAGCCCTGTTGGAACCAAATCCAGCTCTCCCCTCTCTCCTAGGGTGAGAATCTCTTGACATTTGGGAAATGCGTAGTGATTATTGATTTCAATGCATCACTGACTGAGGAAAGAGAGTAATAATTTCGATCAAGAAACCTGGTGGAAATGATGGCCCAGAAATTCAAAGTGTTTTCTTGAGCCAATTACAGAAGCACTAAACAGTAATCTGATCCTCAGATGTCCAGGGAAAACAGGCTATAATTAGCAAGGAGTATTGATGAAGCAGGGCTGAGGTAAAAATAAATTTATTCTTTGCAAGCTTAATGATTTTGAAGGAAACAAGAAGAGAAAATTGACAAAATAAACTACGCTTACACACACTTTTCTTTTAAAAACTGGAACTATTCTATGTGAACTCTGATATATACCCAGAAAAACAGCAGAATCGATAGCATGCCTGTTCTTAATAAACAATAGTTTGGAAAAAATGAGAACTTGGAAATAGCAGGCTTCCGCTATGTAATCATGAATCACAAATCTGTTGTGTTTAGAAAGTATGGAAGCCGGACGACCTACGGATGATCAGCTGCCAAGTTCCCTCCATCTGTAGCTCTGTGGTGTCCTTCCCATCCCACCTTATCACCAGTCGCTCCACCCCAGTGTGGCTCCTGTCCCCATAAAAGGAACTATTGCATTTACCTGCCAATTGCTTGCTATACTCCATTTCTATACACTCTCCTCAAACACACCTTCAACACATCATCCCCCTGGTCAGTTGGAAATGTTCCATTTTTTATAGGATAAAATCTAAATCTTCATTTAGACATTCAAGGCTCTTGAAAACTGGTCCTAAAATTACTTAAGGGCAATGCTGAACCAGAACAATAGTTCAACAGTAGATTTCACCATAAAATGGGGCTTCCCGATCAACTAAGTTAGAAGATGCTGAATAACATGACTGTCAAATACCTACTGTTTATTAGGGATTTCATTTGTGCCAGACACTAGGAGCACCATGTGGTTCATACTACTTGATCCTCACATCTGCAGAGTTAATTAGTAGATCAGAAAGCAAACCGAGGCTTAGAAAGGTAAGGAAGGTATCTAGTAAGTATCAGAACAGGGATGTGAACTGTGGTCTCTCAGACTTTGGGCCTTGAGCTCTTAGACAGAGGCATGTTTTAGCCCTTCCCTGTGGCGTCTCAGGGGAATTTAGCATATTAAAATCCCTGAGAAGTCTCCTGATTTCCTGACATGCACAACTCTATGGGGTTTTGTTTAAACCAGTGAAACTTACTTTACTATTGGAAACGATTTCATGAAATGCCTCTTATCCCCCATAAAAGTGGATTCCAATAGCCTTTTTTAGGAGATGTTGAACTAGTGATTGTTAATGCCCTTTCTCACTCAAACATTCCTTTTTACCAGGACTTGCCTTCCAATTCTTTATGCAATAACTTTTATTTCATTTAGTTTAAAGTTTATATGTCTGTAAATATGTTTTAGGACCAACCTCCCTCTTTATCTCTAGAACTCCTTGCATCTACTCTTATATGAATCTTACTGGTAAGCCCCTGATATCCTACCTACCTCCTCTCTGAAGCCTTTATCTGACTCCCCAAAAATATGTTGGGTTTAGTTGTCCTCATTTTTTTTGTGGCACTGGGCTAAGGGGATCCTAATTATACACATATGTCAAAGAGATGCTGTACACTTGATGTGTTAAGATTTGGCTTTTTCTAGTAATCACATCCCCTAATTTTTCGTATATTCAGATCTTGAATAAACAACAAGAGCCACTTTCAAAATTCTGAGTCCATGGTCCTTCTTTTTCTCCATACATCATGCATTGCCTTGGACCATTAGCATATCACCATAAACATATGTGCATATAAGAAATGAGCTAATACAGATACAGGGAGATTTGTAGAGCACTTCACATTTTATACATGTTCCAAAAATGTTAGATTTATTCTTGTTATTATGGCAAATTGGTTATCTACCATGTTCCAGGCATTGCACAAGATCATGAACTAACTAAACATGGTGTAGTTCCTGCCGTCAGAAAGCTCTCTGGTAAGGTGTGGTTCCAGAAAAAGAAAAAGTACAAACAAGATGGATGAGGGATGTCAGTTCTATTCCAGTAAAGCAAAAGAAGGCTCATAGAAAAGGTGGCAATCCAGCTAAGAGATGAAGGCTGGACTGGAGGCAGGTCATTGCTGGCATTGGGAGAGCACTTACAGGAGACCTGAATATGTCTCATGGACATACATATGTCCCATTCCCATACATCCCACGGGAAACTGCAAGGCAGTCCGTGTGACTGAAGCCTGATCTGTGATGGGTAGGTTGTGAACTGCAAAACTAGGTGGGTCAGATATTGAAAACCTTGTCCCCAAGGCACTCAAACCTAATCCCATTCATAATGGGATGAGAGGAAGTAGGTCAATGATGCATTTAAGGCATAGAGAAATAGGATCAGGGTTATATTATAAATGCAATTCTGGCTATGTTCTAGAGATTGGTAGAAGGCAAGACGGAATTTAGGGAAGAGATAAGTGAAATAGGAACAGGCTGAATTGGAATGTGGCAGTCTGTTAAATCCGAAATTACATATTGAGAAGAAGCACAGATCTGAGTGCCTAAATAGAAATTTACTGTTTTAAAAATGTAAATAATGAAACAGTATATTTTAAAAGAAAATCATACATTAACTATGTTTTATTTAGTGTAAAAAGTGTGCTATTGTTCACCTAAATTGGTTAAGATTATAAAAAGTAATTATGATGCTGGCAAAGGAAAGATGAAAGCAAGTATAATTTGGCAATTGTTATCATGAATTGAAGGCTTGCTTTGCCCTTGAGCCTAATAATTTCATTTTGAGGCATCTCTATTGGGAAATAATGTAAAATGCAGCAATACTTATCAGAATTAAAAATTTGGAAATATGTATTTCCAACAAAGAGGGAATGGATAAGCACTCAATTATGATAAATCAATGTAATCTAATACTCTGAGGACATTTAAAATTATAATCACTATGTGTTTTAGATAAAGTTGCCAGATAAAACACAGGATGTTCAGCTGCATTTGAATTACAGATTAAAAAAATGAATAATTCGTTTAGCATAAGTGTGTCCTAATATCGCATGAAACATACTTAACCTTAAACATTATTGTCTATCTGAGATTTAAATGGATCTGGGTGTTTCATATTTTTATTCACTGACTCTGGCAACATTCATTTTAAAGAATCTGCAAAAAAGTATAGTTTATACCATTTAAAAGTGTAAAATAACAAATACATTAAGTGCACTCAGTTATGGTGGTTGGGGGTGACGATATGCCTTGATAAAAATAGTACAGAAATACTTCAAAATGAGATTAGTGGTGGGGTTTAATTATAGATTTGTTTTTAGATTTAATATGCTTTCTATCTTCATATTTTTCTCCAACAAGCATGAATTAATGTTTAAAAGCAGAAAGAAATGTGTATGTTTTTTATAGGTTCTTATATAATTCCAACACTTTTAACATTGGCAGTAGCCACTGTTTATGAGCAATGTAAGTTAGGATACTCACTGATTTCCAAATTAACATCAGACACAAAGCTCTTTCAAGTAACCCTTAGCTCCATGGCCTAAAACCAAGACCATGAATAGAACACAGCTTAAGTATCACCAACTAATAAATTATTTTCCATCCACCTTGTCTCAATTCTCCTCCACCACCATGCCACCAATCAATCACAAGTGCCTTCCCGTTATTCTAGAACAAACCATTTGCCTTCCTCCACACCACTTAGCATGGCTTCCATATGCATTTGTTGAAAAACAGAGTCAATGAATAAAAAACAGAAATAAGATCAGAAATATTAGATGGTATTTCTCATTAGAGTTAACCTTGTATATATGCAGGTGCCAGTTCCATAACTTTAATGGCTTCCCAGGATTGCTTTTGCAAATACCACAGTAGAAATATATGCTCCATAAAAACGGATATAAAGAAAAATAAAGATCAGTAAAAAAATATGTTTGTAGAGAAACTTTATAGGGCTCAGGATTCCTCAAATATCTTTGAAAACAACAAAATTGGAAGAAAAGATTCCAAAGCATCTTATGGCTTCCAGATTTCTTCCCCCACTGGACTTTAGTATTTTCCCTCTAAAAGCGATTTTTGTGGGATCTTACCAGACACACAGAGGATGACAGCTCTAAACCAGACTGCCTTGCTTAACGCAGATTTACTTTTCATTCCACTAGACAGTTGACTCTTAAACAACTTGGGTTTGAACTGCACAGGTCCCCTTACACATGGACTTTTTCCATAAATACAGGAAAGCACTGTCAATGTATTTTCTCTTCCTTATGAGTTTCTTACCATTTTCTTTTTGCTAGCTTGCTTTAAGAATACAGTACAGAATCCATATGATGTACAAAATATGTTTTAAATGACTATGTTATCCAGAAGGTTTCTGGCCCACAGTAGGTTATTAGTAGTCAAGCTTGGGGAAAATCAAAGTTATATGTGGGTTTTTGATGGTTGGGGATCGGCTCCCCTCACCCTCCGTTGTTCAAGGGTCAACTGTATTTTCAGTTTTTGTATGTGTTTTCCTTAGAAATAAGAGCTACACAAGCAGCAAACAAACCAAGCACTGTCTTTTCAGATCTGACTTTGAGAGAGGAGCTATTGAAAAGCAGATGGAAGGTGGACGGATCTCTCGGGCATTTCTTTCCCTACACCCGCTTGTTTTAAAGCCTCTCAGTCTCTGGACTTTTCTGAAGTTTTGATAATTGAATAATGCCCCTATAGGAGCACTTCTAAAAGGATATATCAGGTGCATCATAGGAGTTTCTGGTCCTTTCTCCTCTCTCGGGTGCCCTCTGGTCTCCTGCAGGCTCCACCTCATCTTCCCTCTTTTATTTTTCTTCAATTTGTCCTATTTTCTTAAGCTTAGCTTATGTCTCGCTTCTTCATCTTGAGCATTGCCTCTTGTCCTTTTATTGTGAGAAACAGCTTTAGAGCCTTTGTCCCCAAGATTCCTTTATTCTAACTCACTAAAGCAGCTCCACACGAAGAAGCAGGCAAGTGGTCCTCAAAGCTTCTATATTCTAACAGATTTAAAAGTCACTCCTTGCACTGGAAACAAGAGACTGGGGGTATTTAATGAAGGGTTATTGAACATGTGCTGAGAATGCCATTATCCCTTTTGTTCTCACGTGCTTTGTTTGCACTTATTAATCATATAAAAACAAAATACAAATCTGTTGACCATTCACTGGGTTCAAACAGCTGCAGGAGGTCCATGCATTGAATGAATTAAACACTTGAAAGAATGGCAGTAAACACAGAACTTGAAAGGACATGTAGATATTCAAGCCAAGCGTATTTTGTTTGAAGAACTTTCTTTATTTTTCTCCTCTCTAGATACCCCTTGATTTTTTGCAACAGGAAACAGCAGACCTGATTTTGAAGACTGAGCTCAAACTTGTTTTCTTTTTCAAGGCCAATACTTTGAAATGCCATTTCAGTCACATGTGGCAGACTCCCATTTTAATATTCTTTTTAATGACTTGCCATAATCTTTCACATCTTCATTCCTTTGTACATATTCTGTTCATCTAAAGTGTCTTGCCTGGGTGCTGCTGTCAGTTAAGTGTTGGACTATTGGTTTCAGGTCCAGAGCTCAGAGTCCTGAGATTGAGTCCCTCCTGGGGCTCTGCATTCAGTATGGAGTCTGCATAAGACTCTATCTCCCTCTGTCCCCTCAACTTCTCTAAAATAAATAAATAAAATCTTTAAAGTGTCTTCCTTACTGATTTTATTTCCACTCCCAAAGTTTAGACTCATAAGTCGCTAAAACTCCCCTATCCCCAGCATGGCCAAGCATCCAGGCTGTGATTTTCCTTGTTAGTAAGAAAACAGAACATTCATTGTGAAAATTTCAAACAGTCCTTAAGGGATTAAATTGGAAAAGATAACTTTTTTATCCTCCTAATTCCCAATCCCATACCTCAGAGATAAAAGCAGGTAAGTTTCACGAACTTCCTTTCAACAAAATTTCTGTGCAACTAAAATCAATTCAAAGTGTAAAAAACTCTTCTGACCCTTAGGACAAACATGGAATGTGCTACAGCAAGTCTTGATTTCCCTTGCACTAAAGGACTGCAGTGTAAGCCACTTCATGCAAATACCAGGCTTTGTGTCTTATGTAAACAGTCACCTACTAATGCACATTTTGGCTATTTCCAGCTTTTGCCATCCATCAGAAACAATAGTGAATATCTTTATACACATATATTTGCATATTGGGGGAGGGGAAATGCCCACACTACAAATTTGTAAATGTGGAAGATCTGGGTCAAAGGTTATATGTATATTTTATTTTGAAACTTGTTGCTAAGGGCACCTGGGTGATTCCCTCATTAAGCATATGCCTTGGGTCATGATCCCATGGTCCTGGAATAAAGTCCTGCACTCTGCATCAGGCTCCTCGCTTAGCTCCCCTGCTCTTGTGCTCTCACTTGCTCCTTGTCTTTCTCTCTCTGTCTCCCTTTCAAGTATATAAATAAATTAAATATTTTTAACAATTGGTGCCAAAATATGTTTCAAAATTAGTTTGCAATTGTCAGTGAATATCATAGCACATATTTCCTATGTCATTAATTAAGAACAGTCCATTGTTAATGGCTGAATAACATCATCTCACACATATGCCCAGTAATTTGTGCAACAAAAGTCTTATGTGATTTTTGAGGTTCTCAACATTTGCAAAGTGTCCTTGCTGAAATATGCTTCTCTTTGCTGTGTTCACTGTCATAGAACCAACAGGACTGATTATCACCTCTCAATTGGAACCAGAATATTACGTATTTACTTTGGAAAATAGCATGAAAGTGTTCTCATGAGAAAGGTCAAATTTAATGAATTTATAAATATTTTTAGGACATGTAGAATGGTAGATGAATAGAGGCCCAGAGAATAGTTATTGTTATTTGCATGCGCGTGGGAGGGTAGAGGAGAGAAAACTAAAACAATCCATTATATTTGAAATGAATTACAGTATATAAAAATGAATTACAGTATATAAAATTTTTTAATACTTTTTGGAAATTGTATCACTATAATAGCCTTCCTAAAGTATCATTCTACTCCTTAAGGTAGGCAAGAGTTTGGAGAATTCTTCATAAAAAATTGACTGGCACAGGGAAAATAAAATAGTATGTACAAGAACTCAATGGAATAATTGACACCTTGTCCCCTCATCACCCTACATTAGGGTTTATGAATAGTGGTGGCACCACTGACACTGGTGGAAATTAATTCTCTGTGGGGGAACTGTCTTGTGGGCTATAGAATATGTACCAGCATCTCTGGTCTCTGCACACCAGACACCAGGAGAACACCCTACCCAACCACAACAATCAAAAATGTCTTCAAATACAGCCAGATGTCCCCTGTGGACACATCCCCTTGAGCAGAGAAACACTCCCCAACAGTAACATCCATCAAGCCCCAATTAGGCTCACAGAGTTTAAGGATAATAATGCACAACAAAAGATCACTTACAGAAAATTCTGCATTAAAGACAAAGAGCAAAATAAGCAAAGAGGAGGGAAAGCCAGAGAAAACAAAAGCAATATAAGGAGCAGAGGAAAAGTTCAAGCTATACTATGATTAATACCTTCAGGGAGATTGGGTTAGACATAGCATCCATGAGGTAAATACAAGCTTTTATTTAAATGTACAAGAATAACACATCTTGGTTATTACAATTATGATGCTTAAAATAAAACTTAATAGAAGGACTAAAAGGTAGAGTTGAGAGTTCTTTCAGAAAGTCACACAGAAGAGAAAATAAGTGGAAAATGAAGTAAAAAAGGCAAAATTGGGGGATCTATTTAGGAAGTCAAAATTCAGAGAAAGTAGAGGAAGTCATCAAAAAATAATATGAGAAAAGTTCTGCATGCAATGCTTGGGAATCAGAATAATATCTAGCTTTTGTAGCAAAGGAAAATAGGAGCAATAACGAAATCCTATCCCTTAAAATTTTGACAGAAAATAATATTTAACTAGACATTTCTAATAAGCCTAGCTATCAATCAAGCATGATGGCAAAATGAAGACATTATCACAATACATGTATCAAAATTGTACCTTAAATGCACCCTGTCTTAGAAAACTTCCACTGAATAAATGTCACCAAAATGAGGGGAGATCAAATAACAGAGAATGGCAAAAAGAAGATTCAAAATCATGCTTGTTTGTTTTTGAAGATTTTATTTATTTATTTGAAAGTGTGAGCAAGAGAGAAAGACAGAGGAGAAGGAGCAGGGGAGGGCCAGTGAGAAAAGCAAGACTCCCTGCTCAGCAGGGATTCCAACATGGGGCCAGATCTCAGGACTCCAGGATTATTACCTGAGCCAATGCTTAATCAACCGAGCCACCCATGTACCCCTTCAAAAATACTGAAATATACTGAAAAATACTAATACTGAAAACTTAGGGAGCAACTTGTTCACACTGGAAGTGGGATGAAAGGACACAGGCATAGCACAACCAAGGGAAAACAATGGAACCAATCAGACTACTTCATGTGCTTGACCTTGGTGAGAAAGATCGTGCAAGTTTGTGAGACAGATGGGGAAGAAAATGTGATCGCTATCTGCATAAAGCTAAACAAATGAAAAAAATTATTACCTGCAAGAAAAAAAAAACAACAACACAAAGAGCTGTGGGAGAAATGAAATTGTTCATTACATGTCTTAGCTGTGAGCAGTATTTAAATAAGCGTGGTAGTGGAAACACTGACTCCTGATTTTTTTTTTTTTTAATTCTGACAAACAGTGTTAGAAGAATGGCAGGACATAACAAAAAATATGCCCATTGTTTCTAAGTGAGTTATAGCCTCCTCTTTAATAGCAATATCAAAGAAAGAATCAAGATACTAGTATAAAAGCAATATTTAGGAATGTGCATAACTGACAAATGAAATAGCTAGGTGTTAAAAGCAGGTGATATGTGAGTCAGAATCTAGGATTCTGGAGGGTAGATAGGAAATTTCTCTTTTGCAAAATAAACTTTTGGTATTTCTTTAGTTAACTCATAAAACACAAATTGATATTGCACAATTCTGGACAACAACACACAAAAAGTCTGGTTGCTAGTGAAGCTTGATGTGTGGCTTTGGACCTCCAAACCCAGACTTACTGAATTAGAATTGCTAGCAACTGAGTCCAAGAATCAGCACTTTTATAAAGGCTCCTCAACTGATGCTTATGCAGATAAATGTGTGGAAAAAAATCATGTACGATATTTGGGTGTTAAAGTCTCAGGATATAGGGACACCTGGGTGGCTCAGTTGGTTAACCATCTGCCTCTTGATTTCAGCTCAGGTCAGGATCTCAGGGTCATGAGATCGAGCCCTGTGTAGAACTCTGTGTACAGCACGGTGCCTGCTCCATGCAGAGTATGGAGCCTGCTTAAGAGCCTCTCTCTCCCTCTACTCCTCTTCCTCTGCCCCTCCTCCACTCCCACTTGCTTGTGTTCTCTCTCTCAAAAACAAACAAAATAAAGTCTCAGGATATGAGTCACAAAAACAACATCAAAAGAATGTTATGGTTCAAAATGTGTGGAATATTTCAATACATGGATTCATATATATATTTAAATCTATATCTATATCATCTATATCTATATCTATCTATCTATCTATCTATCTGGTTAATCACCACTGGAATACTGCTAGCAGATCAAATGTTAAGGTCTATGTTGCCATAAAAAATTCACCTGCTGGGTACTTAGTCTTAACCTATGCTTAGCATAGCACATAAATCTTCAATTGCAGACGCTGGATAATTCTATCATAAGTATGAACACTCTGCCTGGGTGCATATAAAGACTGATCGGTCTTTACAAATAGGGGATCATTAAAAGCATAAGACCCACATTCCCTGAATGTTTGCGTTTTGCCTTCTCTCTAATAGTCAGCTCTTTTTTCTTACAATTAATTAACAAAGGAATATAAGCATCTGTATGAAGCAGATGATGTGAAGTCCAGCTGATGTTGTGGTAAATGAGGAAAGTTGTGGAAGGATGAGCCACACCACACAGCTTTGGGAAGCTAGGGTAATCCCTATACACCATGAATTTTGATCTTCAAATTCACTTAGTTCATGGGGAGCTAATTAACTCTATTTTACTGTTTAATGATGAGCAATAGATTAGATAATAAATTAAACACTGCTAGAATTTTTTTCTTTAATTCCTGTAAAAAGACTGGAATTAAAAGGAAAAAAAAATAAAATGCAGGGTACACCATCATCTAAAACCAGGATTTGGGAGGGAAAAAAATCCTGAAGAAAATATTTTCATATCAAAAATAAATAATTATAAGGCCAGTATTACCCAGACAGCAAAACCAAAGACAGTAAAAATGTAAAATAAAAAACAGTAACGTAAACTGCAGAAAAATGTCTCTCAAAGACTTCAGTGCAAAAGTCCTCAACACAACCTTAGAGTGAATTGAACAAAGTGTAAAAAGAAGTATACAACATCACCAACTGAGGTTTGTTCCGGTTATGCAGAGTTGGTTCAATTTTCACAAAGAAATTGATGTAATCCACCATATCAACAGGTTAAGTAAGAAAAAAGATATAATCAAATCAATTAATGCAGAAAAAGCATTTGATAAAATCTCCTACTCATTCATGATAAAAACTCTCAGCAAGTCAGGAAAAGAGAGGAGTCAACTCACCTTGATAAAGAACAAGTACAGAAAACATACAGCTGACCTCTTAATGACAAAAAACTGAATGCTTTCCCTTTAAGGCTGGGAACAGGGAAGACCATCAACTCTCTCTATGATTGTTCAACATATGACAGAGAGTATGCCAGTGCCACACAGTCAAGAGAAACAAGAAGACTCTAGATTGGAAAGGAAATAATAAAACTCTTGTCACTGTAGAAAATTCCAAAAAGGAATCTACTCCAAGCCAAGGTGAAAAAAAAAGGCTTCCCATGACTAATAAGTGAGCAAAGCCACAGGAGCAAACACCCACAAATATCTACCCCATTTCAACATAGTACTAACAATGGACATACAGAACTAAAATTAAAAACAATACCATTTATAATTTTTTCAAAGTAATGAAATACTTAGGTATACACTTTGGAAAAACATACACAGAATCTATGCAAATGATGACAAGAAAGCTGAGGACACCTAATAAAGACTGGTGTCATGTGTCCATGTCAATGTCCTGGTTGTGATAATATACCGCAGTTTTGCAAAATGTTAACATTGTAGGGAATTGCACAAAATGTACGAGAGATCTTTAAATTATTTCTTGCCACTGAATGTGTAACTCTAATTAGTTCAATAATTTTTTTCAATTAAAAAAAATGAAAACAAAAACAACACAAATTTTTCCATTAAAAATCAGTGAGTTCGAAGTTATGGATAAAAGATAAAGGATAAATATAAATTTTAATACTAGTGTTTTGTAACTTATCAGATAGGAGAAGGTGGCATTTTACATGCTTCTCACCCAAAACATCACAATTTCAAGCACAACGGAATACACACATATAAATCAAAGGTAATCACGAAAACATCTACTGTGAAAATTTAACTGGTTTATGTCACACAGGTAGTGGTCATGTAGCCTGGCAGAACACTTGTAAAATGCTGTATATGATTCCAGATATCACCACTCTGAGCTTCAGTCTCCTCCTCAATAAAATAAGGACTTGTTTGAAAGCAGCATTGTTCAACTCAGGGTAAAGCACAAAATTAAATGACATATTTTAAATTTTCTAGCAGCTGCCTTGAAAGAAGTTAAAAGAAACAAGTGAGAAAAATTTTATTATATATTTATTAACCTATTATACCCACAATATTATTATTTTCAACGTGTAATGTTAAAAATCATTATTTTTCCATTTCTTTCTATTAAGACTTCAAAATGCTTATCTTCCACTTACACCACACTCAATTCAGACTAGCTGTATTTCAAGTGCTCAACAGCTACATGAGGTTTGTGGTTACCATACTGGATAGTCCCACTTTAAAACTTTAAAAGTCTAATATATATATATATATACATACATATACATATATATATCTTATTCATATATATATATATACATATATTTGTTATATATGTGTGTGTGTGTGTGTGTGTGTGCGCCTATGTATGAATCTACATTGCAATAGTTACCTACTCCCCTCCTCCAGGTCACACTCCTGTCCCATCTACAAGCTTTACATTTAAAGCAATCAAAACCATCAAAGTTTTGTCCAAGAGTCACTTCAATACCAAAGACCATGGGTGCACTAATGCTGAACATAATATCTTTGACACATTTGTTGACATAAATTGTCCTTTGTGATTTGTAGGGTGCACAGGTGGAAAGGTAGTGGATCAAAGGTGGGAGCAGGGCTGGTAACAAGGGCATAGTTGTTTCCTATGAGCCGGATACTTTGTCTGCTTGGCGTTGTGTCCTTGCAGGTGGACATTCTCTTCTCTCTCATCTTGAGCCAAAAGACAGCAAGAGAGGGATCCAATTGTCTGGCTGCTTCCCCAGGTTGGCAGTGATGGCAGCGGCCTGTTTCTGTGCTCAAGGCTCTCAAGTTGCAGCTGGAAGGTTTCCAGCAATTAAGGAACTGGAGTAAAGAGCCTCTTATCTTCCCTGGGGTCTCTGTGCTGACTGGAAGGACCATTTAGACACCAACACATCTCACGTCTATGCTATGGGTCTATTAACAAACGCTGGCCCACAGCAAATATTAGAAGTCCTTGATTCTTATTGATTCACAACATGTCTTCATGAGACATCAAGTGACTTTCCTTTATGCACCTCACCTTCTTCCTTTGTGAATGAAGAGCGATATATAATCATAACTGTTATCTATTGATTACCTGCTGTGTGCCAGGATGAGCAACTAGGCTTTATAAATGGTATCTCGTTTATTTCTCACAACGATCCTATGGGTTAGGTATCATTATTTTTTTTTAAAGATTTTATTTATTTATTTGTCAGAGAGAGAGAGAGCGAGAGCAAGCACAGGCAGACAGAGAAGCAGGCTGAGGCAGAGGGAGAAGCAGGCTCCCCACCGAGCAAGGAGCCCAATGTGGGACTCAATCCCAGGAGGCTGGGATCATGACCTGAGCTGAAGGCAGCCACTTAACCAACTGAGCCACCCAGGCGTCCTGGTATCATTATTTTTACATAATGTAAAATAGTACCAAGATATCCAGAAATTACAATAACTGTCTGAGGTCTTCTAGTCAGAGAAGAGCAGAAGCAGAATTCAAATTCTGATCTCTGATGAGAAATTCCAAAACATTATGAAAGAGCACAGTAAGGCCTGATGAGACAATAAGGTGTTGTCATCAGAGAATCAGGATCTCCAGTGATATTCCCTTAATGCTGACGAGTAAAAACCATCCTCTGCCTTCAATGTCAGCTAGCCAAGAGCATCACTGTTGGACTTGAAGGACGTTTTCCTTTCCATCTTCACAATGTGAGGGAACAGGATTACCTTCTACACTCAGCACCTCCTTGGAAGACTTCTATCTTTTTACCATAATCCCCTGAGGGGAGAAGAGGGCAGTGGGACTCTGTGGGATATGGTCCTTGACCTTTTTAGGATTTAGTACATCTCACTCTCCTGAGCCAGTTTGGAATTGCCAAAGCTGTGGCTTGGGCCCCTTGATCCCATGGGAAGGGATGCAAAGAGGTTGTGGGTTTGTTCCTTGATGATATGGGTTCTGATATTGTCAGAATGGATTAAAGGGCTTTCCTATACTACCAAATATCCTTTAAGGAAAATAGGATTTGGCACCAACCAAGGGCCAGCCTCTACCTCTGGGCAGAGCAGCAGGTAGGATTTGCCATGATGCAGTGTTTCATAAGGCTGGCTGCTTCTCTCACGCAGCCCCATGATTTCTTAAACAAGATTCTTGGAAGAATTTCATGTTGCAAACTTCCCTAAAAGCTCAGAACTGAACAGTCCAGGCATCACCCAGAGACCTGAGTATTTTTCTAGCAGAAATAAGAAATACGTGGGACCCCATGGGAGTAGCCCCTGGGAAATCACTTCCTTTTTCAGGAAGCAGAGCTCACATGGACAACTACTAGGTATTACTATTAAGAGGCACCCAGAAGACACCATGAGCCCCTGACTGACCCAGGAGATGGTACTGCAAACAAGAGGTGGCAGAAGGGGACCATGGACAAAGCATCATGAACAGAGGATCCCATTCTTGAAGAAAGTTGCCTTTTCTGGGTCAAGAGGGGGTCAGTCTCCATTCTCTGCCTCCTGGGGAAAATAGGGATGATTATTCAGTTGCCTTTCTTTTCTTGGAGAATTGGGGAATCAGTGTCTTCTCAGGACACCAGACCATAATGGACATTAAGCAATCTGGGTTTGTGACTCAAATCCTAGATCTACAAGCAACCAGGTTGATGAAACAAAAGAAATATGTTGCAATATATAATTGTAGGATTATTATTTGTTGATTTATAATTGAAATAGCCTATTAATTTTTACTGTTTTTTACTATGAAAATTAGTTCCTTTAAGTTTTCAATACAAAATATGCCCTTCTAATATCACAGAAATAATTTATTGTGGGAATAGAGGTCTTCTGGAAATAGCTAATATCTAATAACGAAAGGTCTGATAAACACCTGTTAAAGCATTAAGTTGTTCTTATTTGTGTTTTAACTCACTGTTTTTATTGTTATTTCCCAGATAGATAAACTTACCCAAATGCCAAGCTTATCACATTTATGTATTGTTGTAAGAGAAATTTCTTGGTGATTTGGCTGGCATCTGCAGAACTGACTCCTGAATTATCACCAAATTGCTGTGGATCACTGGTTTCAGAGGTAGTGTAGAATAATGAGAAAGAATAGAGTTTTGAAGTCAGGCCCATTGTGGGAGTCCCAGCTCTGCTATTTACCACCTTGCTCATTTCTCTCACCCTACCTCAAGCCACCACCATCTTTTTTTGCCTGAGTACTACAGCACATTCGAATTGATCTCTCTGTTTCCACGTTACTACTCATCCTTTATAGTCTGTTATCTCATAGATAGTGTTACCTTTCTGAAACTGTCACAAGATTATGTACATCTAACCACCAGGTCCTCCGATGACTTCCAATTATACTTTGAATGACAAAATAGTCCTTCCCATAGGTCACATCATCTGTCGTCCACTGAGCTCTCAGCTCATCTCATAACAATCACCTCCTTGTTTATCCATCCCATCAACACTGAGCCCCTGGAAGTTCCTCAAACACACTAAATTTTTTCCAACCACAGCCCTTAAATTTTATTTTGTTCTGCCCAGAACACTCCCCTCGAGGTTACATAGCTGCCTTGGCCTCATCCTTTAGGCCCACATTCTTCTGAGATTTCTGTAAGCTCCTCTTTTCATTCAGGAACTCTCCATTAAATTTCCTCTACCCTATTTTCATCTTTGCATGTATCATTATGTGAAAACACATTGTCACTTGATTACTATCTAACTTTCTTCACAAGAAAGTAAGCTCCAGAGGGGCAAGCATTTCGTCTGGATCTTCCATTTCCCTAACACCATGCTTACACGGTGTCTGCACTTAGGATGGGACATGTAAATATTTCAGAATAGAATGATTTTCAGGATGAATGATTTTCAAGCCATCAAAAATGCATCAGTATGATCAGCCTTTACTATGTGTGTCTTTTTAATTTATTTTACAAGCATTCACTGTGTGTCTACAGCATACCTGGGTCACTGCAAACATTTGAGAGGTCGTGTAACTGACATGTAGTCCTACCAAATGCCACTTCTCTCTGTTGCCATTTCCCTGGACCCTCAAAGTTTTCAACATAATTGGCTACCCCATTCTCTTGGACTTTCTGACACTGCATGCTAATAATTGTCCTCCTAAATCAGTATCTGCACTTTTTAGTCTCCTTTGCTGGCTCATTT
Organism: Lontra canadensis; assembly: GCF_010015895.1. Taxonomy (NCBI): domain Eukaryota; kingdom Metazoa; phylum Chordata; class Mammalia; order Carnivora; family Mustelidae; genus Lontra; species Lontra canadensis. Next base: position 14,521,498 of record NW_022631023.1, read on the forward strand.
TCTTCCATACATTTTCTGGATGTAGACCAGGTGCAAGGATGAGGATCTTTTCTTTCTAGCTGTGTAGTCTCTCTGAAGGACTTTCCCAGGCTCAGTGACTTTTCCCAGACTCATTCCCAGGCTGCTGACTTTTACTCTGCAACCCAGACGTGACCTCTCCCAAGAAATCCAGACTTATATAGTCAATGGCCAACTAGACATCTCTACTTGATGTTCACATCTGAATCAGAAACTTAACATTTCCAAGATTGATCTCTTGCTTTTCTTGCTAATGTGTTTCCCCACCCCTACTCTTCCACATGTCACTAAATGTATCCCAAACCACCCAGTTGTTCAAGTTAAAATTTTAGGAATTTGTATTCATTTTTTTGTCTTGAATCCCTCATATCTAATCCATCAAAAATTCCTATTGATTCTTCTTTTTTAAGATTTTATTTATTTATATGACAGACAGAGATCACAAGTAGGCAGAGAGGCAGGCAGAGGCAGAGGAGGAAGCAGACTCCCCTCTGAGCAGAGAGCCCAAAGCAGGGCTTGATCTCACCACCCTGGGATCATGACCTGAGCCCAAGGCAGAGGCTTTTAACCCACTGAGCCACCCAGGCGCCCCATTCCTTTGATTATGTGTGCAAAAATTATCCCTAGTCTCTCCACTTTTCTTTACCTGCACTACCATTCTCATCTCTTACTGGTCTCAGTATTTCAAGTTTTTCCTATGTCTGTTCCCCCAGATGATCTGTTCTCAACCCCTAACCATGATCTTTTAAGTACACAGATTAGATCATCTCATTTCACTTCTGAAAACCCTCCTTTGTTTTCCCATTACAGATAGGGAAAAAAAAAAAAAAAACATATACTTTATAATGGCGTCCTGGCCCCTGCCTACTTTTTTGACTACATGTCTCTACTACCTACATAATTCACTTGGCCTGAGACACTGGGCTTCTTTCTCAGGTAAAACTTATCGTGACCTTTGATCTAGTTATGTTCTCTCCTGGAAAGCTCTACCTCCTGCTCCTACCATCATTTAGAGCTCACCTTAAATACCACTCCTTTGTAAAAGCTTTTCTTAGCAGCCCATCTGAAGTTATAAGCAGACTCTCTGGGACATCTCTGTATGTTAACGGTCTCATTAGTGCTTATCAGTAACTGATCTCATTTTCTTTTATTTCACTACTTTATTTTGTGTCTCTTTCACTCTATAGGAAAATAATTTGATGAAAACTGGAACTTATCTTTCTCATCACTACCTCTCCAGCCTTAAAAACAATAAGTGGTACATCAGAGGATTTCAGTTCATATTTGTTTAGTTGGTAATATAAGATGACGGTCTATGACCTTAGGCCCAGAACACAAGTCCAAGTCTTAAAAAGGCTCACAGTGCCTTAAGTAGTTCATTTTCTGGTCTGTTAAGGAGACTGTGGTTTTGAGTTAATGATCTATTTTTTTAACATTCAAAAATCAATTTAAAAAGTAAATTCTTGAGGCACCTGGGTGGCTCAGTGGGTTAAAGCCTCTGCCTTTGGCTCGGGTCATGATCCCAGGGTCCTGGGATCGAGCCCCATATCGGGCTCTCTGCTCAGCAGAGATTCCTCCTCTCTCTCTCTGCCTATCTCTCTGCCTACTTGTGATCTCTGTCTATCAAATAAATAAATAAATAAAATCTTTAAAAAAAAAGTAAATTCTCTAGGAAGCCTTCCTCTGAGATGCAAATATCTTTGGGTAAAGAATTATTATTATTTTATTTTATTTATTTACTTAAGAGAGAGCAGGAGACAGAGAAAGAAAGAGAGCACAAGAAGGGGGAAGATCCGAAGGAGAATCAGACTCCCCTGAGAGGGGAGCCCGAAGCCCGGTGGTACTCCATCTTAGGACCCCGAGATCACAACCTGAGCCTAAGGCAGATGCTTAACCAACTGAGCCACACATGTGCCCTGAGTAAAGCATTATTAAACCATAAATTCCTTCATGTGAATTTCTACATCATTTAAGTGAGACAGTTTCTCAGCAAGATCTTAAAGGATTGGCCTCCTAGACTTCTTTTTTTGTAGTTTCTAGTTTTTATTTTAATTCTAGTTAATTAACGTATAGTGCAATATTAATTTCAGGTGGAGAATTTAATGATTCATTGTTTACATATAACGCTAGTCCTCATCCCAAATCCCCTCCTTAATACCCATCACCCATTTAGCCCATCGTCTGCCCATCTCCCCTCCAGAAACCCTCATTTGTTCTCTACAGTTAAGAGTCTGTTTTATGGTTTGCCTCTCTTTTTTAATGCCATATATTCATCTCCTTCTTTTTTTCTTTTTTTTTTCCATCTGTTTCACTTCTTAAATTCCACATATGACAGAAGGAGGTTGTTTAATTTTGATCAAAGAAGAAGGAAGTGAAAGATCAGGAGTGTGGGCATTGTTAAGAAAGGTTAACCAGAGAGACATCACTCCTGGAGTCCTTGTATCATTATGTACAGGATTCTGAGTGCAATTTAGAAATAGAAAACATTTTTGCTTTCATATTTTTATATATGACCTCACCTGACAACCATTCCTTCCTCTTTGACAATAACCTACAGAATATTATGTGATCTTCACATATGCCTCCATTCTCCAGAATGGAGAATACTTCCTATTTCTCTCTCCACTCCAAGAACCCCAAATTTCCTGTTATCCCTAAACATGGCTGGGATGCTCTCTCTTCTGGGCCTCTGTCCTTGTTCCCTTTGGCTGGAAAGCTATTCTGCCAAGTGTCCTAAGGCTCACTTCCTTACCTCCACTAGGTTTTTGCTCAGAAATCACTTTCACAATGAGACTAGCTCTCACCACTCTATATAAGATTATTAACCCCAGCCTCATCCCCGCACCAGGCACCCATTGCTACTACGGCACTGCCTATTCCTTTCACTGCTTATTTAATTTTTGCCTCCCATTAACATTATTTGATATGTTATAGTTTTTATTTATTTGTTGTCTTGCTTCTCCCATTAGAAAATACATTTCAGAAATGTTGCCTTATTTTATTATATCTATTTTTCCAGTGCCTAGAAGAAGGCAGAGTGTATAGTAGATACTCAATACATATTTACTCAATGAACACTCACTGAATACTTACTATCAGCTCTCTAACAGATGGGGAGAATCAGACATTTCCATGAATCATATACAGTTGACTAAGGGAAAAGCATAATGGGGTTATTTATTTCTCCCAAGCCCAAGATTAATTAATAAAAACACAAATAAAAACTAGTAAGTAGTTCTACTACTATAATAGTTCCCAAGTGGGGGGATTTTTCTCCCAAGGGATTGGTAGTGATATCTGAAGACATTTGTAGTTGTCACAGTAGGAGTGGGTAGAAGCCAAGGGTGTTGTTGAGTACCCTACAACACATAGAATAGCCCATATAGCAAAACTAAGACGAAGCAAAACCCAGACAAAGATGCCAGTCATGTGGAGTTTGAGAAATCTTGTACCAGTAGGTATATGTTAAGGCTTTTTTTGTTCTAAATATTGGGTTTTTATTTGAAAGAAAGATATTATGGCACAAATTTTATAGTCATTTCCTTTGAACTGTTAGGGTTTTTAAAGATAATATAAACTATTTTGTCAATGGAAGAATAAGGAAAAGTGGTTTACTTAAACTGTTCAATGAGGCTAGAATTCCTTTTATATTAAAAAAAATCATTTTACTACTTTTAAAATAGCACAAAATAGTACTTTAAGAGTGAGAAGAGATGTTGATTTTATGCAAATCATGAGGCTTTAAGATATATGATCAGCATGAATTATATTACCAAGAGTTTTTTATCTAGACACTCTACATAGTTTATTGATAAATATGCCATATTTATCAGAGAAGCTTTATAAATTAAGAACCACTAAGATAAATATATACTTGTACTGCAATCTCAGATCTACAGTTGAAATACAGTAATTTGACACAAGTGCTAAACTTAAAAAATAGTTCTCAAGCTGACTTAAGAAAATATTCTCTTCTATCATAAAGAAATGACATAACACTTTATATAAAGCATTCACCAGCTAAGAAACATTTTGACAAATGTAAAAGTAAAGTTTCCTAAATTACTTCCATATTTATGTGAATGTTCCTTTATTCACTTTAACTTCCAGACCACGTTTATTAAGTGCCTACCATGTGCCATGTAAAGTAAATATGGGCTATGCTCTCTAGTACACAATCTACAATCCAGTAACAGAAATAAGATGAAACCACAGAGAATTAAAATACAAAATGGAAGTGATAAAGGGCAAAAGAGGTTTAGCAAGGGGTAGCAGGAGGATAGAAGTCTGCATAGGGCAAGTGTTTTTTAATCCAAGCTTTGGGGAATGAATCGAATTTCCACAGGAGAGGGTCTTCCTAGTAGGAGTAACAGTGATCAAAGCCTTAGTGGATGGAGGTGCCCAAAGTATGGGGATGGTTCTGTACCTGACTCTTTGCTTTTGTTTTGAGCGCAACATAAATGAAAGTTGTTTTGTGGGAGAAAATGGGTTATTTAAATAAAATAGGGTCAGATTCTTGAAGACTTTAAATGTCAAGCTATTGGCATGCAGATGGAGACAGAAGTACTTACATGATAAGAGGCATTAAGAGAAATCCTTGAAGAAGAAATATAAAGATGAAATGTTGTGAGTGGAGGCTACAGTCAGCAAGAATGTTGGAAACCCAACAAAAGAGTTCGCAAAAGAGGTAACCAAGGTCTGAACTGGGATATTGATAATGGGAACAGATATATGAATTTTTGTGGAAGAAGAAATAGTTGGATTTAACAACACTTCCATGAAGGTCAGGAGTGAAGGTGAGGGGTCAAAGATGGCTAGGATATGCCACATGTAAGCAAGGATGAGGGGGATGATGGTACCTTTAAGAGAAACCACAGACACTAGGAATCAGGGCAGATTTGGGGAAACAGAAAATATGTTTGATTTTTAACATTTTGACTTTAAAGACAGGACATTTCAGCCAAATGAAGATGTCAAGATTGCAATAGAGGCCTGCAGTTCAGAAGAGGGTCCAGCCAGCATAAAGATGCTGTTTAGGACCCTGCCAGTTGCTAAGATTGCTGAAGCCACAGGGTGGGTTAGTAAGCCTGACCTGCATTAGGTGCTGTATAAATGGTTTCCTTAGTTAAGTTCATAGCTCAGTAAGTTACTTATTAGATCCTTGCTTTGTAAAAGAGAAAATGTTTCCCAGGGACATTGATTAATGTGCTTGGTCACAAATGCATAATCACACAGCTGGTAAAAGGCAGAACCAGGATTTAAGCTAAGGTCAGACTAACTCCTATGTTTCCATTGGGTTATATGGTTAAAGGAGGAGCAAAGGCAAAGAACAGGCTGATGTGTGATCCCAGAAGATGCCAATATATAGAAAGAAGATGCTGTTCACATTTATTAATTTGTTTCCCTTCTGTATTATCGCATCTGTAACCAAGCTGCATGACACAAGGAGTATCATTGTCATGTCTCAGAAAATCATTTGTCGTGGGCCATTATGATAGGCATAGATTCATTTTTTTATTGATCCTAAAATAAGCTACGGGTTTGTACAAACTGGAAGTTATAAAAAGTAGGAAATTTCTTATTGGCATCTTCTGAATTAGCTTGTTTTGGGAGGATAAGTCAAACTTTGCTTTCACTCTATTAAAATAACAAATTTCATTTTGGGATACCCCCTGGCTTTGAGATAAATATTGTTACTTGATAGTTACTGTGTAACATATACCACTTCCCTTCTTATTCCACCTTGGAATGAGCTGAGGATATGACTGATGAGTTTATACAAAATGAGAACAGTGATTCCAATTCTTAATGAACAGGATTTATGTGCCCAGTACATTGTAAGATTGAAGCATCCTCAGAGCCCAGATAGAGAACAAGAACACAGGATATTGTAAGCACAAAGTAGGGACACAAAAATTACTTTCATCAATAACCCTCTGGTGCCTGTGACCAATTATTCACTCCTGGTTTTTGTGTGTTGTTGTGGTGGTCGTCATTGTTATAGTTGTTATTGTTGCTTTGAACAGGCGTAGGCTGGAAAGAGGAAAAGAGGATGAGGATGCCAGAGAAAGAGGATGCCAGAGATTGGATTCAGGATGTGTATGTGATTAGAACATTAAACCTATGGCAGCATTATCTTTAAACTTGAACACCTTAAAAGGAGTTAACATACATAGCCACATATATATATATATATATATATATATATATATATATATATATAAAATAGAGATTTAAAAACCTACAAGCTGTTTAATTTTTATCCCTAAAGAAAAATTTTACATCTGTTGAATTATGTTTATATCTGTAGGAATTAACAAGTCTTACTCAAGATCCACATACATATTCAACTCTAAGACAAATGGAAGATTATTTTTATGGAGAAAGAACTTATTTAAATATTTGAGATAGTTTTTGAACATTTTCTATTGGCAAAAGTTAATGAAATGAGGAAAATATTTTGATCCTTCTAAAGGTCAGTGATTAAAAGAAAACCAAAAATGAAACTACATGAAAATAAAAAGCTTCTGCAGAGCAAAAGAAACCAGCAACAAAATGAAAAGGTAACTTACCAAATTGGAGAAGATATTTGCAAATGATATATCCAAGAAGGGATGAATATAAAAATATATATAATGAACGTATACAACTCAACACACATACACACACCACAAATAATCTGATTTTTAAATGGCACAGGACCTGAATATACATTTTTCCAAATAGCCAACAGACACATGAAGAATTCTCAACATCACTAATCATTAGGAAAATGCAGATCAACACACAATAAGATATCACTTTACACCAATCAGAATGGCTAGTATCAAAAAGGCAAGGAATAACAAGTGTTGGCAAGGATATGGAGAAAATGGAGCCCTGTGGAGAGTTGGTTGGAATGCGAACTGGTGCAGCCACTCTGAAAAACAGTATGAAGATTCCTCAAAAAATTGGAAGTGGAAATACCATATTATCCAGTAATATCACAACTGTTATTTACCCAAAGAAAACAAAGGACTAATTCAGAAAATATATCCATGCCATGTTTATCACAGCATTGTTTGCCATAGCCAAGATATGGAAGCAACCCAAGTGTCCATCACTAGATGAATGGATAAAGTAGATACACACATACACACACATACACACACACACACACCACACGCATGCACAATGGAATACTACTCAGCTATAAAAAAGATTGAGATCGTGCCTTTGAGACAACATGGATGGACCTAGAAGAAATTATGCTTAGTGACAGAAGTCAAACACAGAAAGACAAATACCATATGATTTCACTCATATGTGAAACAAAAAAGCAAACAAAAAATAATCAGATCCATAAATACAGAGAACTGGTGCTTGCCAGAGGAAAGGGATTTGGGGAATGGGTAAAAGGAATGAGGGAGAGTAGGAAGAACAGGCTTCCAGCTATGGAATGAATAAGTCATGGGGATGAAAGTCCCAGCATAAAGAACATAGTCAATGGTATTATAATAGCCTTGCATGGTTACAGACAGTAGTTACACTTGCGGTGAGCATAGCATAACATATAGAGGTGTTGAATCACTACATTGTACAACCTGAAACTAATATAACATTGTGTGTCAACTATAATAAAAAAAGGAACTAAAAAGAGCAGGCATAACCTTCATGGGCATACACTCTTTTATGATGTACACATATTTCTACACAGTAAAGATGTTTCTGTTGGGGCCAGCTGTTGTTTCAGTCCACTCAAGTGCACCAATTAATGGAGAGCATCTGCAACAGACAGGGCAATCTGCCGTTTGGTCCAGTATTTCTCCCTTCCAGGCACTAGAGGGCACTAGAAGGTGTGGAGACCAGAGGAGCAAGCCCCTTCACATTTTCTACCTTTATTATAGATCCATCATAATGAATACCTGCAGAACACTCGGGTAGCTTTCTCAACATGTGCTTGAAATGCACAAGCTTTTAAGAGCCCTCCTTGTTACTGACCTTGAATTTAATGCACATTATCTCATTAGAAGTAGGTTGAGAAATTGAAATCGGTGAGATAAGTGAGGAGAAGGGAGCAAAAAACACGTAGACACATAGTCTTTGGTCAAGGAAAAACATTGCCCCAAACAAACAGCTTATTTTTAATGGCCTTACTCCTTCCTTTCGTTACTCCATACCTATCTTCTTCACAATGACACATAAAGCAATGCTGAACACTCTAAGGAAGAATGGGCACATGAAACCAAGAATTTTGATATGACAAAGGAGGCAACAGTACAATGACTTTAGAACAGAGGATTTTGTATTGAGGAGCTTTACCCATACTGATAGATGCTTGACTGATTTTATCTCATCACCAACCTTGGAAGCTATTAGCAAAAGAGACTGCCATTTACCATCTGTGATGTCCTGGCAATGACTTAATATTGTTCTGAAGGTTTAATTCAAATTGATTTAATTCTGCAAACATTTATTAATCTCATAAATACTTGGTCCCATTCTAGAGGTTAGGGGATACCAAGATGAATAATATAAAGTTGGTTTGTTGTTGTTTTGGTTTTTGTTTTTTTGTTTTTACTTCAATGGACTTAAAGCCTTATAAAAATGGTAAAAACAGGTATATTAGAAAGTATAATATGAACATGACACAAGAAAATTTACAAACCAAGTGTTCATTCATGCATTCACTTATTCAGTAAATGTGCATACACTGGTTAAAGCAATAGATTTGGGTCTTGTTCTATCCTCATAGAATTTTTGGTCATTTGGGGAAAAGACAAAAGACTAATAAGATAAATAATCCTTTGCTATACAAGGAGGTTCTGAAAATCTGTTCTAAAAGGGTGGGGGGAGAAAAATTTTCTAGGTTCTGATAGTATAAGAGCAGCACATTATAATGAGAAGGGAAAGAACATTTTAGGTATACTAAACAGCTAATGTGAAGATCCTGAAAGAGGAAAGAGCTCAGTGTATTAAAGGAACCCAAAGAAGATCAGCAGGCTGGAGTATAATAAATGGTATGCAGAGAACCAGGTTATATGGATCCTTGCAGATGACAGCAGGGGCTGAAAAACAGAGCACATCTAGCCACAGGGAACTAAAGGGCTTCCTAAAGAAGGTTCTCATTTGAGAAAGATGAATATGATTTTGATAAGCATGAGAGCAGAAACCAGAACTTCTGAAAAAAAGCAACTCTATGAGCTTTGTGTCTGTTTTGGACCCTAACAAGTGGAGGATAGAGCTCTGGCAGTTGGGTAGTAGGCTGGGAGCACAGGTTGGAGCACATTATAGAGAATGTGGAAAAATTAATTGTTCACTAGGAGAATGATGGGATCACAGAAAGTATTATTGCTGAGGAGTGATACGGTGTAGTTCTGGCTCAGGAAGTCTAATTTGGCAGCAGCATGTGTTATATAGTGAAATTCTTTTTCTATGGAAAAAGAATTTAGAGAGAGTCCCTAAAATCTACAAGGATAGTCAGTGAACAGGGAATTAGGGTCTTAGGGTGGTAGCAGTGGAATGAGAAACAGGGACAGAGATGATCACTGCCAGGGAAAATATTGGAATCTAATTGGTTGTGAGAATCAAGATAGAAGGAAAAGACAAAAAAAAAAAAAAAAAACAAAAAAAAACCAACCTCAAATTTAATCTTGAGTAACTGAGAGAATATTAATGTTCCTACTGGTTAGTTATGGGTAAGTGGTATTCTAGTTAATTCCATGTGTGAGAGAAAGTGAGAAGAGAAAAAAGAGAGAGAGAGAATTAAAGATTGAATAAAGAAAACCAAGTAGTGGAAGGATCATGGCAATACTATAGGGATGGACATACAGCTCCTGAAGCTATTACCCCCTGTCCAGATGGTACTGATGGAAACATGGAAGTTCAGCCAAAGAGCAAATATAGAAGATAAGATGCTATGTTGTTTTTGAAGTGGTTTGATTTGAGCTAATAATAGAAAGACAAAAAGTCCTTACAATGTAGACAGAAAGCTTCAGAAAGACCAAGCCCAGAAATAAGAAAAATTTGGGCATTTTGTATAGAACCAATAGTTGAAGTAGAGAGATCATGTATAGAAGAAGGACAAGATGACATGAGAGATGAACAAAGGGAAAAAGAGAGAAATCATGGGAAGAGTAACAAAAAGGGCAATGAGAGTTAAGAGCAGAGTAGAAGGCTAAGGATTACACCTTTTGAAATTCCTAAGATTATGAAGAATTTTTAAACAGTGAGTTATTTAAAAAGAGACAGAAGGAGAAAATAGAAAGTAAAATAAAGTAAATAAAAAATAGAAAAAGAGAAAGTACAATAAAAAAAGTATTAAGGAGAAAGTAGGACCTCAATTACACAAAGTCACACCTTTATGCCACATTTTTATTCAAAAGTTTTTCAAAAATTATTTAAATATATATAATTTAAATATAGATATATGTATATAGAAAAAATGGATGATAAAAAATTTCATTATGAAGGAAACAAGAAAATACAAGGAAATAGTTATAACCGCAATCCAGAAACTATAAATACCATCAAATCTGAACCAAAATGAAGGAGGATGGCAAGAAGAAAAGCATACTTCTTCAGTCTTTAAGCAAGACATGAATTTCCCTGTAAATAAAATGTGTGCCACATTCTTACAAAGTCCTGCTCTGGTTTCAAGTAAAGCAAGAATATATAAGATAGGTTGCAGAAAAGGGTGCCTGGGTGGCTCAGTTAGTTAAGCATCTGCCTTTGGCCCGGGTCATGTTCCTGGGGGTCCTGAGATCTGGGATGAACCCAGCACTGCTCAGGGGGGAGTCCGCTTCTCCCTTTGCCCCTCCTCCCACACCCCCAGCTCATGCTCATTCCCTCTCTCTCTCTCTCAAATAAATAAATAAATAAAATCTCTCTTAAAAAAAAAAAAAGTCACCGAAAAACAAAATGGGGAACATCCTCAGTGAAACTTGGCCCCACTCTGAGAAGGACAGAGGACAAATGTGCAAAGGAAGTCATGTGTCTCCTGCTTGGTATTTCAGATAAGAGGGAGGAGGGGACCCAGGGACAAAGGAAATTGAAGGAAGAAAAGGAAAGCAGTGAGTGGGTCTTAAAAATTATAAACCAAGAGCCTGTGAATCGAGGAACTTTATTCTAATCCACACCTTTTTGAAAGAAAAAGAGAGATGCTCCCCTGAGACAAGGCATGGAACAGTGCTAGAGAGAGGGTTTCCAGGCTGCACCTGGGAGCAAGACTGCAGTGTGCTCACTCACTTCCTGTCTTGCTGCCCCTTCCCACACAATTCCTCAACACACTACTAATCCTGTGGAAAAAAGGAAAAATAATCTGAAAGGATCCAATATGGAACATAGGTCCACACAATGCAGAGAAATAAAAAGAGAAAGATAAAAATCAGCAAAAGACAAGTAAGAACAAATATATCAAGAAAAAAAATCAAAAACAATTTTAGACAACTCTTCATTTTCTCCAGTAAATTGCAGACAAGATGATTCCTGAGGAAAGGGGCAAGGATGATGTAAAGAGGAGACAAAACATGGCAATCAGAGATTTTAAAAAGGAGGTCAGGTGAGTTAATATAACTAGCAAAGGAATGAAAGAGTAGCATGAACGTTTCAGAGAAAAAAAAAAGCCACATTAGAGTAACCAAGCAGAATTAACAGAAATGAGAACCATAGAAACATGGTGGACAGGCTTAAGAAACCTCACAAAACAAAATGGAAAAGAAAGGGGACTTTTTAAATGATCACAAAAAATGGTGACAGATACAGAAGACAGAAAAAGATATTCAACATATGTTTTGCTTCATTAGTATTCCTCGAAAAGAGATCACAACAAGTACAGGAGGAAAAAATTCTGAGAATATAAAGGGAAAATGTTTTCCTGAAATAAAGCAACAATCATTCTAGGCAGGCATCCCAAGTCCCTGGAAAAAAATTAGAAGAGTACAATCAACTTTAAAATATCCTAGTAAAGTTACTTGATATTTTTTTAACTTAATCTTTTTGAGTGTGTGTTTAAGATTTTATTCATTTATTTGAGAGAGAGAGAGACATGGAGAGTGAGGAAGCCAGCATGAGTGGGGGAGGAGAGGGGGACAGAGGGTGAGGGAGAAGCAGGTCCGTGGCTAAGCAGGAAGCCTGATGCAGGGCTCCATCCCAAGACCCTGGGTTCATGACCTAAGCCAAAGATAGACACAACTGACTCAGCCACCCAGGCGCCCTTATCTCTTTTTAAGACTTTATTTTAAAGTGATCTCTAGGGGTGCCTGAGGGGCTCAGTTAGTTAAGTGCCTGCCTTTGGCTCAGGTCATGATCCCAGTGTCCTGGGATCGAGGCCCTCAGCAGGCTCCCTGGTCAGCAGGGAGTCTGTTTCTCCTTCTGCCTGCTGCAACCCCTGCTTGCGCTCTCTTTCTCCCACTCCTGTTCTATCTCAAACAAATAAATAAAATCTTTTTAAAAATAAGAAAATAAAGTGATCTCTACATCCAACATGGGACTCAAATTTACAACCCCCAGATCAAGAGTCTTATGCTCTACCGACTAAACCAGCCAATCACCCCGCAGTTATTTAATCTTAAAGATAAAGAGAATCTTTACGTGAGCATAAGGAAGGAATAACATGATGATGTCCTTTGACTTCTCCTTCCTAACACTCTGTGTCTGAAGAAGTGGATAATTTTGAAAGTAAGAGAAAGACTAGTATTGCCTTCTTTGTTCATCAACAATAGATATGTATTCTGGACCACCCAACAACTCAGCCTCTCCCTAGAAAAATTTGCTTGATATGTTGGGTCCCCCAATAATGGGTCCATGGTCAAAGGAGCGAGACTGATACAAAGCGAAGGTCAAGCAAAGCTTTATTTCACGCCGAGCATCGAGAATCAAACTGACTGGCCAGGGACATCTCTTGCAAAGAGGCGACCCCTCCCAGCCTCCCAGATTAACTTTTATAGAGCAGAGGCCATGTGGTTGGGCCTGGCCACGCATAGGTGGCCAATAATATTATAACACACAGAGAAAGCTGCACAGTCATGCTAGGTCCCACATGGATGGCCAATTGAATTACAATTCACCCCATGGTAGCTATTTGAATTAGTCTATCGCCTTGGTCAGAATTGGTGCCCAAAAGGCGGACCCCACACTCCTTGGTAGCTAGGGAGACAGTCTGTGCACTCTACTGATTGGATGTCTCCACCTGACCCGACTCATCCCTGCATTCGGGGCCTTATCTCCACCTGACCTGACCCGCCCGTGTATTTGGGCTTTGTTACCTGGGACTGGTTTCCCGGACTTACTTTTAAGTAAGTTCCCCTGGAGGGGGGCAGGGTCCGTTTAAGTTTTACTGCATAAACAAAATGGCTGTTCAACTGAGGTGGGGCCGCTCTGGCTAAATAGGCCCTTACAGATAAAAACAGTCAACCCAAGAATAGGTAAATCAAAATAAAGACCTAGGGAATTGAATAATTGTAATAAAAAGACTAGTTATCAGCATCCAATCTTTAATACTAGCAGAGAGATCAATCAACCTGTAATTTTTTTAAAAAAGTAATTTGAGGGAATACTATGCAAATGTTACAAACTTCACTAATGTGAAAGTAATGATGTAATTCACCAACACGGGCAGGCAGCAAAATAAAGAAGTGGGAAGACGTGAAAGTACATTTACGGCTCCTTCTGTGCAGTAACAAGGGACACCGTGTTAATTATTCCTCTGGATAGCATCACGAGATATGGTCTGAAGTTGAAATCTGTAGTTAAAAATCCATAATGACGCCAATACTCATGTTTCTCATTACATTTTCCTTAAATCTAGGGGGATTTTCAGTAATTCGCTTGTTTTGAAAATAGTTCCTTTAGTTTCCCTTCAGCATCTTTCCCCTTAAAAGCATCGAAATTTAAACTTAATAGATGTTTAAAGAAGAAGAGTATGTGCCAAATCACCGTTCTGGAGTAGGAAGTTCCTCCTCACTGCGTGCAGACCCCAGCTGAGGGGTTAATGTTGACCGTCAGGTTTCAGTGCTACTGGGTGTGAGCTGATGTCAGGCGATTGATAGCATTGACTAAATAGTTTGAGAACTGTAAGAATACTTTACATTCCAAAGTAAAACAAATTAGAGCTCTAAATCTTTCAAGTTTAAAAAAAATCCATATTTATAGGAAATAAAGTGAAATGAAACAGAAGAAAGAAACAGAATGGCAGAAATGTCTATTAGAGCAAACATCAAATTAAGGCCAATAAACTACTGAGTGTTTACTCCTGAGATGCTGTGCCTCTCAAAATGGCATAATGACAACTCCCATTGTCACTCCGCTGTCAGAAAGTGACAGTTGCCTGTATCGGCTCTACTCCCAACGCACGGACTATCATGGAACGAAAACTTGGATGTGACATAACCAACTTCCTGCCCTACAACCAGGAGTCTGTGGGGACTGAAGCAGTCAAAAGGAAGAATCATCACTCCAGAAGGAGTGAGAATATAAATTTAAATCAGTAGGAAAGCAGAGCTCTGTTAATGAAGGAAGAAGAACTGGTTCCAAATTATCTCCCTTAGTTAGTCACCTTCCCCAACCCTGACAAATGAATTAATTTGTAGGTCTATTCCTGCTAAATTAAAATCCATCTATCTTCTCTTGGGATTTTCTTCTTCTATAGAAACAGAGGCTTCTCTTTCCCAGCTGTCCTCTGAAGCTTTCAGCAGGGACCAGAATTCTAAAATAAGAAATCCTTTAAAACATTGGGTCCATATCTTACACATAAGAAAAATAATGTTTTTCACAAAAAAAAAATCTTACTTTCAACAGATTTCAAAATATTAGCACAATTAGATTTACATAAGCCTCAAACCTTAGGACCCTATGGATATGTTGCTTTGTATTTTTCAAAACACTCATTTGGTCCTCACTACAGATACTAATAGATCTAGATTTTGAAAATAATCAAAGAAAAAAAGTAACTAAGTCCTTCAAAAGTCAAATTACAGTGGAAACAGAACTAGATTGGACTCAGGAGTTCTGATTCAGATTCTGAGTGTGTGTAACTTGTTTGAGCTGCAAATATCATTACCTTGGATGTCTAGAGAGCTTTAGTGTCCCCTCTCATGAACCAACCCAACAAATCCTTTAAATGTGATACTTTGACAACATGAAGGTACTCAGAAGAAACAGTTCAATGATTCATTCTTATATTCTCTGGGTATTTATCGTGCCCTATTACATATATGACACTCACTCATAAAGCTAGAGAGCTTAAGAACTGGGGATACAGATGAAAAGAAGGAAATAAGCAATTAGAATGTAAGGTCAGAAACACATAATTAGAAATAAATAATTAGAATGTAAGGTCAGAAACACTCTTAAATCTCCTTTGATATACCATCTCCCTACATTATTGTTCTAAAATCAGTCATTTAAATGAGATACAGGATCTCCAGAGAAAGGGTCACCCAAGAAGTGAATTTAAGAAGGTCTTATATTGTGAGTAAAATTTCATTAAGAGTGAGAAATCATTAAGCATTCCTGTTGTATTCAATGCCACAATATTAAGATTCCTGCCAGGTATTAAGGTACATAGCAAAGATAAAAAAAATTTTAATATAAGAATGATATAAAAAGTTAACATTGGGGTGCCTAGGTGGCTCATGTGGTTAAGTGTCTGACTCTTGATTTCAGCTCAGGTCATGTACTCCAGGTTGTGAGACTGAGCCTCAAGTCAGGCTCCATGCTCAGTGGGGAGCCTGCAAAAGATTCTCTCCCTCCCTTTCCCTCTACCCCTCCCCACAGCTCATGCTCACTCTCTAAATAAATAAATAAGTAAATAAATAAATAAATAAAATAAGATAAGAAAATAAAAAGTTAACATTGACTTGTCCATCACATACTTTTGAGATATTACTACCCAATCTTTGCCCTCCTCCTCTTGATTATAATGTTGAGAGGTAATAAACTTTTACCATTGGGAATGATTCTCCTATCATGATCAAAAATATACATATTTAAAATCTAAGTACTGTTTTGATAAATATCAAATACTAGATCTTTCTTCTGAAATTAACAGTCTTGCATAGACTCCCTGAAAATGTGCACCAAAACTTCTGAAAACTTCTAGTAAGCTATCAGAATTTGACATATACTCACTTGTAGCTAACAGAGAAATCTTCCTTCTCTTTATTTCACTATTTCTCACTTCAGTCTATGCTCCTAAGAAGATGGAACATAAGTATCCTTTGCAACACATACTTCATTTTCTCATTCTCAACACACTTTCAAATCACTGTGAAAATAAACAGAAATAGAAAGGTAAACTGTATTACATTTCTGGTTATGTCCTCTCTGGGCCATCAGCCAAAACCAAAAGATACATAATCTCTTGAATATTCACTTTGGAAAGTAGATCATGGTCTGGATAATCCAAAAACGAGTGGGTTTATCAAGATTATTTGTAATTGGCTTTGTAATGCATTACATGTTTTTGGCAGATCAGACTGTTACGTTTGCTAAGGCAAAGCACACAGAAAAAAGGATCGACTGGAGGTTTAGGACATCATATGATAATTCACCCAGAAATAATAAAAATTTGATCATATGAGATAGAGTCAACAATTACTAGGAAGCAGTGAGTCTGAGAATCAGTGAAAGGTATTTATATGGAATTGAGTGTTGCTCATTTTGTAGCAGGAGTAAAAGTGGGTATTTGGGATAAGGGAACCGATCCAAGAAACTATCAACTTTATTTCTAAGAAAAGCTTCAGAAAGAAAAGGGTCGTAAAACAAACCAACAACAACAACAAACAAGTAATGTTAGGATAAACAGAAGTTTGTTCAGACTATAGGTAGAAATCAGTGTATAACTTGTCCATCTTGTTGTGGTAATGATGGCATAGTCCAATGCAGAGAATGGCATGGACAAAGACCTGATTTCTCAGGGCTGAGATACATCCAATAATGGCTTATTTTGGCTTCACTTGTGAATGATTTCTATCCCTTTGTCATGGATCCTTGTCATGTGTGGACCTATTAACTCTATCATGGCCAAGATGGAATCATTATTCTATTTCAAAGAAGGTAGGGCAAAAGAATGAACAGGCACTTGCATTTATTATCTCTATCGGAAGAATAACAACTTTACTCCTGAGAAGTTTTTGAAATACTGTCCTCAAATCAGAAGCAGTATGCCATCCTCAGATGGAAATTAAAATAATTATGAAGCATTCAAAAATCCCTGCCACAGAATCTAAAATCACAGCATTTATCACAAACAGAAAGAAGGAATGCACAAGCTTATATAATTTTGATGTACGCTGTGAAATTTGGAAGTATTCCATTGGTTAACAGTTTATTTCTGCTGAATTTGGGAAGGACACGTTAATTTTAAATTGACAGTGGAAAGTTACTATCTGTATCATCACTGAGTTAAATATAACTCCTTGTCCAATTTGTGCTAGGATATGTACTAAACAATTTCAAAAAAAATAATATGTACTTGATATAACTTTCTTATTTGCTTATATAATAAAAGAAATGAGAAGCCAAATACTGTATATGTTTTCACTAGATAGCTAAACAATGCCAAATCACCCAGATGTAAAGTTAAGTTCAGTCAACCAATATAATCAGCCACTTGCTAAGTCATATCCTCTTCCCATTTATTTGCCAAGCCAAATCTCCCATCTATGTTTTTCCAGCTGGTGTGTGTATTTTATAAAATTGTGGCTATCAAGGTGGCTGTGTTTGGGAGCTGTTTTCTGTAGTGCCTTATTTTTAGACTCAGCCCTAAGCTTTCTTGTTCTACATTGAGAGTCATCTTGGTATTTCAGCAAAAGAATACTAGGAAATGTCATTAAGTGTTCAGACACAGTGTAAAGCATATTATTTTGAGCCAAAACAATCCCTGAATTTATTTTGCACATAATCGTTGTTTCACCGCTGTTACTCCCTTGTCAAACCTGATCCGTCCTCTGCATGACTGCTTTGAAATGATGGTTTCTATAGGCTAGGTAGTGTGATTCCTCAAGTCAGTTGCAAGCATCTCCCTAGAAAGTGAAACTCAGGAATTCCAGTTGGTTAAATAACTATGATTGTCCCTTATCCACCTGCTGTTTCAAAGAGTCTCAATGACAGCGTAATAGGGGAAAAAAAAGTCATACACAAAAGAAAAGGGTATTTATAGACTTGAAACTCACACTCCCTTCTGATGTCTTTCTGGAAGGTGAAATGGCAAGGGGCGATTTCTTTTAGAAGTATCTAACTGTCAAAAATATTAATATTCTTGAACACTTTGAGACTTCACCTCCCCTTTCCTAAAAGTCATGTTTGCATTGCTGGTGAGGTATATCTTCTGATCTCTCTTTTTTTTTTCTTTTCTTCTCTTAAAAGGTGAGTTACATATAGGATAGATATGAAAGCATATTCCCCCAAATCACAGAATCATCTAATCTTAAGGCTGAAAGGGCCATCGACTCCTGAAGTCTAATGCTACGTTCTTATTCTCCAGGTTCCATTCCATAGCATCTGGAAGTCTAGCTGGTACTTGAAGGAAAGCAAGCCCCCCACTTAAGGGCTTCTTGATAATGTCAAAATCTGCCTTCTCTAAGGTTCTACCAATTCATCTTAATTTGAGCATTTGGGACTACATAGAATAGTCTAACTTCTCTTCCACGTGAAGACTTTTCTTGTAAGTGAGGCCCAATATAACCTGCCTTGCCACCAGTAAGATTAGTTTTCTTCATACCAAATATTCCAGTTTCACTAACTATTCCTCATAAGATGTGGTATAGAGTTCTATCCTAGTACCCTTCCCTACAAAGTTACTCTCAATTCTTCTTGAAATGAAAGGCACAGAGTATAAACTTATTCCAGATAAAGTTCCCTGGGATCTTTGCGTTGGTTTCCATAACATCTCAGTGGTAAGTCATACTAAATTTATGCCCCACCCAAATCTGCAAGGTATACAATGTTGCCAGCAAGCCTCATCTTTTCCCTTCTCTAATTGTCTTCTTTCTTTTTTAATCCAAGAATAACATCTCACAATTATCACTGAAATTACATTCAGATACAGACTACTCATACCGTCTACCAAAAATTTTTAGATACAGATTCTTTTATCTCATCTTATTTGCAAGTTTTACAATTATTTTTGGTTAACTTCATGGACAATCTTGAATCACAGCCACTACTGGGTATTTACCAAAAGAAAACAAAAAAACTAATTCAAGAAGATATGTATGTATATATATATCTCCCTATGTTTATTGCAGCATTGTTTACAACAGTCAAGATACAGAAGCTGCCCAAATGCCCATCAATAGATGAGTGGATAAAGAAGATGTGGTGTGTATATGTACATATAAATACACACATTTATATGTACATATAAATACACACATATGTACACACACGTGTGTGTGTATATATGATGGAATATTACTCAGCCATAAAAAGGATGTGGCCTTGCCATTTGTGCCAACATGGTTGGATTTAGAAGTTATTAGCTAAGTGAAAGAGGCCGAAGACAAATACCATGTGATTTCACTTATATGTGGACTCTTAAAAAAAAAACAAAATAGGTTAAAGAAACAAAAAGCAGAATCAGACCTATAAATATAAAGAACAAACTGATCATGGCCAGAGGGGAGGGGGGCTTAGGAGTGGGCAAAATGGAAGAAGGGGAGTGGGAGGTAGAGGCTTGCAGTTAAGGAATGAATAAATCATGGGAATAAAAAGCCCAGCATAGGGAAATAGTCAATGATGGTATAATAGCATTGCATGGTGGTAGGTGGCAGATAGACTTATGGTGAGCATAGCGTAATGTATGGACTTGCTGAATCATTAGACTGGATAACTGAAATTGATGTAGCATCATGTGTCAACCATATTAAATTTTTTACAGTGGTTTTACCACTCCTAAATGCAATAAACAAAAGCACAACCAGAAAATTCTCTATAGTACGATATTGATTCATTAATGTGTGTTCTCCATATACAGTGGCTTCACATTAATTTGTGTTCTCCATGTACAGTGGCCTCGGTTGTTTAATGATTTGCCTAAACTCATTTTTAACATCTTAATCACATAGGGAAAAAGTATGCCTTGTTCCTTTATATAATTTAAATGCTGTCAATTAAATCTTTGTGATCTTTGCGCTTTATACTTCTGAAAGAAGATAAGCCTCATTTTCATGTTTTTTTTTTTAATCAGGCAAACCATGCCAGAACTTTGTAAAAATTATCTCATCTTAATATATCATGGGACACTTCCTTAATAATCAATTCTTAGAATCTTTGCTGTCCTCAAGCTCAAATTCAGTGTTCTGTTTTGTAAAATCCACACTATGCTGTTGAAACGAGGGAGCGATTTGCCTTTCCCCAGCCTTCTGATACCTCTCACATTTGCTGTGTTTCTCGAGAATTCTGTAGTTCTGAAGGCCTTCCAGTGCCCTGGGATTTAACCACAATAAGCCAGCAGCCAGAACTCCCTGAGAGCTGCTCAGGGGTGTATATGTGTGTTGGGGTCCAGAATCCACTTAGAACTTTAGAACCTATCTTGGATTTGAGTTCCCACTTAAAAATAACCATTTCCCTTTGATTCTGTTTTCAACACAAACAAAAGAGAAGCTAAATGGCTGTGAGGGATCTTTTTCCTTTGTGACATCTATGTTCATTTCACTACCACCAAGTTCTTCTGAGAGCCACGCTGCTATCCAGTTTTTGAAACCCAAAACTATATCTGGGTTATCCAACCCAGTTTTTGCCGTCCCCAGTAGTTAGAACTTTGACTTTCTGACACCCTTCCATGAACCTCTACATTCTAATTCACCCTTGGATCCTAGGACTTCTCTTTCCCTAATATGCGTAGGATGAGCTCTCAGTATCTGAGTTCGTTGAATAGATCTTTGCAAACATGCTTGTTACTTTATGAGGTTCTCCCTTTTCTTCTTCATTTGGGAACACAGAAATTTCACTTTTTAACTTGTTGAACCATCTTCCTTTCCAGAATCCATAGCATGTAATCAAACACATTCTTCTGAAAATTCTAAATTTGCTTTCCTAAGCAGAATAGTGAAAGGTAGATATTAGTTTCCCCAGAATTATAAGGTTCTTTAGGATAAAGTACAGAATATTGTTTTTTTCCCTATACTCAGGGCATCAGAGTCTCTGTCTCTGTCTCTGTCTATGTCTATGGATACTGTATTTTTTTTTCTTCCAGTTACCACTGATGTGGATCAGTGGTACTTTGTATACATACTCTTTGCTGTTTTGCTATTCTAAACCTTATTCCCATGGTGAGTTTGCCTTTAGGTTTAACTTAATGATAAGGTAATTTCCTTTTTGTTTATTCTTGATGGATTCTGAAATATTTAGATTAAAACATATGAGGGGAGCCTGGGTGGCTCTGTGCGTCAAAGCCTCTGCCTTTGGCTCAGGTCATGATCCCAGAGTTCTGGGATTGAGCCCCACATCTGGCACTTTGCTCAGCAGGGAGCCTGCTTCTTCCTCTCTCTCTGCCTGCTTCTCTGCCTACTTGTGATCTCTGTCTGTCAAATAAATAAATAAAATCTTTAAAAAAATAGATTTAAATATATTTCCAGGAGTAAGGCTGACTCAGAAAAAAGATAAAGTACATAGGAAAGCTGTCCATTTTCCCAGGTCTCCCCATGCTGTCTCTTATACCACCTCAGTGGAAGACTAGCTACCCTGTTTTCCAGTTTCTCAATTCTGTCATAGTTCTGCCTCCTGTGACTCTAATGAAATATAATGATTTATTTATTTACTTACTTACTTATTTATTTATAATGAGGTGTAAATATCCAGTAGTTACTCTCCCTTAGAAATACCTATGTTAGCAAGCATCAGGTGTTATGAAACACTGCTGACTAGTGGGAGACAAGTTCAACCTTGTCAAGACAAGTTCAACCTCAATCACTCATGTATTCCTTCACCCTGCAAATAAGTACTGAGCTCTTTCTATGTGCCAGGCCTGGGCCAGGCACAAATATATGAGGTTATCCCCTAACCTTCTAGAGATTTCCTTCTAGGAAGGAAGGAAGATACCAAGAAATATGAGATGTACATATCAGGGATTTTTAAAGTCAGAAGGGTAATTTTGAGTTACAGTTCCAAGTTAGTCAGCCAAACAATTAGAAAGAGAGCATCCCATGTATAAAAACATGTAGGAAGAATATGAAGTAACATTTTAGGTTTGGAAGATTGTAGGTTTTAGGGTGTGCTGACAGCAAAGGGTCCCCTTTTGCCAAAGTGAGTAGAGACCAAATGGGTCCTAGTTCATGAGGAAACTTACATCTAAGGTAAATTTATCTTTAAAATTATGAGCCACTTTTAGAGTAAAATTTTCTGAGGTCCTTGGAAGAAAAATATATTAAGTTTATTTTCTTTTCTATGATCCCATCTGTCACACTCTTCCAATGATCATCCTGCCCTAGGTGAATTCCAAAAGAAGATAACGAAACTTCATGTCTTCTCTATGACCAATACAATTACTGCTTTTTGAAGCATAGGAGAAAGGTATGCGCACATGACTAGGGCTTTAGCATAACATTTGTCTTATTGCTCATATTATAAGATTTAGTGAGTGTCTACTAACATCTGTGTAAAGATCTCTATGTGGATGCAGACATGGATATATATTCATTATTTAGCTATTTACATATCCTTACCAGAGTTCCATGTTTATAAACTTACATTTCATATGCAACCATGGCAATTCAAAAAAGATCTTATTTTTAATCCAAATCTAGCAGAGACTTTATGATTTAATATATCTTACTATAATTATCATCGTAATCATTCCAATGTACATAGGGACTTTTCATAAAGCAGATTAAATTGGCCAGGAAAAAAATAGAAGCTGTACTGCATAGAAACAACCTAAAATTAACATCTGCAAATAAACCAGGGGACACATGTCTGTCTGCATGTGTCACAATCATTCCTAGAGATGGATCATCTGACTTCGTACTTTTACACAGGCATCTTTTCCCTGCCTGGCCCTGAAAGCATGTTATTTATTGTGACTGGTTCTCTCATTGTATTAAAAACAAAGAAATATTACAATTCTCTCTTAAGTTTCCCAGTGCTTCAGTTCAATTTCCTGCTGGTTGGTTTCTGCTTCCTGCTTTCATTTGTAATAAATTATACTCTACAAAGCCCAGTGCGTTAAAAGCCTGACATGACTTTGCATGGCAACAGAACTGTGGGCGGTGGCTTGCCAGGGCTGTGAAGGGTGAGACATGCTAGTTTTTTCAATGGGACCAGTCTCTCCTACAGATTTCTTTCACCACACGTGCCAGTAGCCATGAAGTGTGGCAGGAGAAGACCATCCGCGGTTGAGGAACATGTTACTGAGTCAGAATTATGTAACCAAATGGGACCCAAGTCACCAGATAATTGCTAGCTCTGGATGGAGCTTTTTAGAGATGAGGGTAAGACCGGGGAAGAAGTGAAAGAAAGGGGGAAAAAAAATCAATCTTCCATGTCAGGCTACTCCTAAATATGACTTGTTAAGGCTAATGACTTTTTTCTAGGGAAAAGGAATATTATCTGTATCAAGGGCCCAGGACCAAACATATTTATGTAGTATAAAATATAGTTTCAAAGCTCCTGAGAAGACCTGAATCCAAAATTTCTCTCTTGCTGTTTTTATACCCCAAAATATTCTCATCAAGTAATCAGTTGTTTGGAGATAGGTATTATCCTCATCCAGTTTTCTGATTATGGGATTCAGAGACTCCAGAGAACTCTCAAAACATAATTGTGTTCTCAACAAGGTTTTGATGAATGAGATGCTTGGATTTGATAGATTGTCTCAGAGCAGGAGGACAGCATGTGGGAAATAAGGAGAAAAGGCCAAAGATGAAGCAAAAAGACCTGGTGTTTCAGGATTTTATCCTGCAGCCAGCCCCCCTGGGGTCACTCCTCTGGAAAGACTCTCACCTGGCCTGGAGACAAGATTGTATTCACCAGCAAGTGTGCCAAGTGAACAGTTCAGCACAGGCAGAAACTTCTAGGGGCTGCAAGTTAACAGATAAAAATACAAAAATACAGCTACAGAGTAAGGTAAAAGTGAGGCAAGGAAAGAAGGAAATACTGAGTTAGGGGAGGATCTAAAACAAAAGAATCCTAAACAGAGCATGCTACCATGTGCAGCATATTACCTAGACCATAGTGATAAGAAAGAGCATAGGGGCGCCTGGGTGGCTCAGTGGGTTGAAGCCTCTGCCTTCGGCTCAGGTCATGATCTCAGGGTCCTGGGATCTGAGCCCTGCATTGGGCTCTCTGCTCTGCGGGGAGCCTGCTTCCCCCTCTCTTCCTCTGCCTGCCTCTCTGCCTACTTGTGATCTCTGTCTGTCAAATAAATAAATAAAATCTTAAAAAAAAAAAAAAAAGAAAGAAAGAAAGAGCATAGAAACATCATGCCTATAGGAAGATTGAGTATGAAAATCAGAAAACCCAAACCTGCAGCCAAGACCAGAAGAACAGAAATGAAGACAAGTGTTAAGAATAATAATACAGAAAAACCTACTATTTATGAATCCTAACTCATGCCAGAAAAGTGTTAAGCAATTTGCATACATTACCTCATTAAACATTCACAAAAACTGTAAAGCAGAGGTTTTATTCTCATTTTATGTATTAGGAAGCTGAGAAGTAGACAAGTTATGGGGTAGAATAATACTAGTAAAACCATCATTCAAACCAAGGTCTGTCCCAGTCTAAGCTCATGTTCCTAAACACTCATAAGGTCCAGTAGAAGGCAAAAAGCCAAGTAAACACAGGAATCAACCAAGGAATGAAGAGCGAAGCGGGGGTGGGGAAGAAAGCAGGCCTCCTTGCACATTTTCTCCAATTATTATTTTCATTGACCATCACTAGTGATAACAGATTATGCTGTATGAGTAAGCTCTTCCATTATCCCAGTGACTATCACATATATAGTCTTTAGAATATCGTTGTTTCTGCTAAATCGTTTCCAAAAATATAAATTTCTTTCAAAATGTCTGCTTATACTTTGGTAGAAATTAATACAGTTGCCTCGTAACAAGATAGCAAAAATTATCCAATCATTGTTCTAAGAACTATTAAAACTGCAAAAATAGTTGATCTTCAAAATTTACAGTAACACTCTCAGATACTGCTAATGCTTCCTTCTTCCCATTCATTTTTTTAATTTAATAAACATATATCAAGAATCTACAACATAGGGAGCCTGGGTGGCTCAATCAGTTGAGCATCTAACTCTTGGTTTCAGCTCAGGTCATGATCTTGGGTTCCTGGCAATGGAGCCCTGGGCTCTGTGCTCAGTGGGGAGTCTGCTTGTCTCCTTCTCCCTCAGCCCCTCCCTTCCACTCATGCTCACTCTCTCTAATAAATGAATAAAACTTTAAAAATGGAATTGACAATGTGACAGAGCTGCAGTAAACCTTGTGTAGTGGGAGAGACCTTTATTAATATGTTATTAATATGTAGGTAAAACTACAAGTAAAATTGTACATGCGATAACTTATGTATTTACTGTATTTATGCATCTAATATTAAGGCTGCCATAAATACAATGGAGAAGTTCATGGGCTTTGAGAGGGCACAGTGGAGATTTTCCATAGCCATGGCAATTAAGGAAGGGCTTCTAGCTGAAATCAGTTGTGACATGGGACCTAAAAGTTAATTGCAAAGGTTGTTGAAAGGAGAGTACAAAGTATACTTCTGCAAGGGGCATATCATTTGCAAGCACCCTTTGGTGGTTGGTAGCATGAAGCAATAAGGGAGTGAAAGAAGAGGCTGAGGGCTGGATCAGTGGGAGATGAAGCTGGGGAACCCCAGGACCTGAGCAGGGAGCACCGGACAGGTTGGTCAAGCATTTCTGCCATTCCCTCTTTGCATAGGTTAAGCACAAAACATCTGCCTGTATGTTTCATAATCACTTCAAAATCCAATATATTTATTTTTCATGATAAATTGTGGTAAAAATGTATATAGTACACACCTTATAGGAGAGTTTCACCGTAAACATTTACAAATTAAAAAACAAACAAACAAACAAACAAACAAAACCTAACTGCCCATATAGACCGATCTGTGGGAGCTTTCTTTTCACCTTGTGTTACAACATATCCCCTCCCAACCAAATGCATATGATTCTGTGATTTATCTTCATCTTAGTATCATAAATATCTTTGCACAACTGTTGCATTATTAATCACCTTGAATTCTTACATTTTTATTCTTTTTGGAATCTCTATGATCCTTGGACACATCATATGATAGCATAAATAATCTTGTTTTAATAAGCATTTACAAACTTTTAGTATCTAAATTTTATGAGCTGAAATTACTTCTATGGCATTAAGTTTTCTGAATTTCCTTTTACTCATTCAATGTAAATTTATACTTGCAATTGTTGTGTAAAAGATTGCAGTACTTTCTAGAACTCTATAAAAACTAAATTATAAGAAGGGCATCTTGGTGGTTCAGGGGGTTGAGTGTCTGCCTTCGGCTCAGGTCATGGTCTCAGGTCTTAGGATGGAGCCCTACATCGGGCTCGCTGCTCAGTGGGGAGGCTGCTTCTCGCTCTGTGTCTGTCCCACCCTTTGCTCCTGCTCTCTCAATAACTAACTAAATAAATAAATGAATAATAAGGAGCCATATTAGGTTAAGTACAGGCTGTCATCAGAGAGACTCTAAGCTTCATGCAACAGGCACTGTATCTGTCTTGTTCACCACTCCATTCCTGGTCAACTCACAGTATGTATGGCACATAGTACTTCACTTTTTGTGTGTAAACAGAGAAGAAATTAAAAGAAGAGGTAGAATGTGTCTAAATTTTCTTTAAATTCAGGCTCATGTCTGATTCACTTTGATTTGCTTGCTTTTGCTTTCTTTATGTAAATATGTCTGTGTTCATATGCGTAGGGATCTGTCTGTCTAATGCAACAGTCATGGTTTATTTCTCATGGGAAAGACTAAACAAAGTAAGCACACACATGCACACACACACACCCACATGCAGTGATAATTAATTCATAATGGTATTAATTCACACATTTTCATGGTTGGAATGATTCTGTTTACATTTTCCAAACCAGTGTTTTCCAGTCATTGCCAACAAAATACCCTATTTGGAACATGTAGTATAAGATTTTACAAATTGACTCATATTTCTTATACCTTGTGAATATATGTGTTTCTATTTTTGAATCAATTCTTAAACAATGAATATTTTGACAAAAAGCAACACACTTTTTCTTTCTTCCAGCACTTCTCTTGCTTAGTTGGAAACTGGAGAACCAATTACCAGTGTGGCTCTCCTAAGCACATTCTTACATGTTTTTCTTCTCTGTGAAAATGTTTCTAGTCTTTCTGATTATAAATGTTACAGAGTATGATGTGTGAATCAATCCTATCTGTGCAGACACAGCAGAATGAAAGGTATAATGATGTAGGAGTGAACTGTCAATGAATAATTCATATCTGACAGTGTGAGGTATTGAGTTCTATCAGGCAACATTCCATGGCAGAAAGGTCCTCAAAGGGCTTCTTAAATTCATCTGCATCAGCTCATTGTGTTTCTGCTTCGGTGGCAGAATCGATCATTTAGAATGAAGGAAATGATATTCAGTGGCACTGCTTACTAACAGAGATCGAAAAATATGTAGGTATTTGTCACAATCAAACATTCATTCAACAAATGTTGATTGAGCTCCTACTTGGTTCCTGCAGGATGCTCAATGCTGGAGGTTTGGGGGAAAAAAAAACTGTAACACAGCCTCTGATTCCACAAAACTTAGCACTATTGGTAAAGATCTATAAGATAATCATATCTCACTATGGTCCATTTTGTAAAGAGACCACAGGTTGGCCAAGATACATTGCCTACACTACAAGCAGGATTTGAAGAAGGTAATATATGGAGAAGACACCACCAAACTGATCCAGAAATAGGTTCTTCTTAAAATTAGTGAATAGAATGGCCAGGCCTATCTTTTAACAGAATTTCAGCAAGTTCATCGGAGCACGTGGTAAAATATAAATCTTCCTTAACTTACAATGAGGTTGTGTTCTGATAAATCCACTATAAATTGAAAATCTCATAAATTGAAAATGTATTTAATATATATAACCTGCTGAACACCATAGCTTAGACTTAGCCTACCTTCAGTGTGCTCAGAACAATTACGTGAGCCTACCATTGGGTAAAATCATCTAACAAAAATATTATTTTACAATAAAATGTTAAATATCTCATGTATTATTGAATATCATACAAAGGTGAAAAGTAGAAAGGTTGCCTGGGTATAGAATGCTTGCTAAGTATCTCAGATGTTACCCCCGTGATTAAGTCCATTTCCATTTACAAAATAGGGCTAATGATGAAAACCTATCTCACTAGGTGGTATAATAAAGAAATAAATTATATAAGGTACTTTGCTCTATCCCTGCCCTTTATAAAGTATTGAACATGCTGGGGTTTATAAGAAAGTATCTATTTATAATGTTAAATTTAATTCAGCAGTATTTAAATTCACTTAAAACATAGGCTGATCTATACCCAAATCACTTCCTAAAATTTTCAGACATAAATGGCTTTGAGTTTGTGGTAGTCTGTTATATTGGTGACCTTTGGTGAACCACGAGTCCTGGTAGGGATGCCCAGTGTAATGACTTTGAACTAACTCCCTGGTTCTAAGAGAAGGTGGCAGAAAAGACACTGCATCCATTCCAGAGCCTGGTGGCTTCTGCTCTTGCTCTCTTGAAAGACCCACACCACCATGTGAGAAATCCTGTTGTCTTATGGGCACAGTGTAGATCAAGAGAAGTCCTGAGACTATATTATAGAAAGAGACAGGCTTGGTCATTCTGGTGTCCCAGCTGATTCAAGCCCCCAACAGACCCCCCAGCTGAACACAGCCATATAAGTAACTGCTGACAAAGAACAGTAGAAGAACCGTCCAGCTGAGTCCAGCCCAAAGCAGAAACAGTGAGCGAATGAAATAGTTTTTATTTTAAAACACTAAGTCTTGGGTTATTTCAGCAATAGGTAAATGGAATAGGGCTATTCCCTTTTCCTCAATCCCTTCCCCCACCACACACACTTTTTAGACTTCTTCCAATATGTTTCCATTTTACTGATAACCCATTGGTAAATCTGTAAAAGCTCCTGTAAATTGAGCTAAAATATCATTCATGAGTCATTTGCAGGATTTAGAATACATGTTAATTATAAAATAATAGGATTCAAGGAAACTTGAGTGTCCAGCTTGGCTGTAGTTGTTGAACATTTATCAAATAAAGACTTATGAGTCTGTAAGATCAGTTTCACGAACATTGTCACCTAAATCTTCTTATGCTTCTGTAATGCTATAACCCACTGTTGACTCATCATGATTTGGGCATTGTAAAATATTATGATACATATTTGTATTCATAAAATGCCCATTGTCCATTAATCTCTATTTCTGTTGGGTTGGATTCTCTTTAAAGAGGCAAAAAAATAATTTTCACCTAGAGGTTGAGTCCAAAATGCTATCCGCTTTAAAATGTGTGGTGTGTTCTGAATTAAAATAGCAACTTCAAGCCTCAAATGTAAAAATTTCAGAAGTGAAATTTTAGAGCATCTCTTCAACTTAATTCTTACTGCATTTCTTTATTAAGCATGCTTTTCCAATTATACCAAACCACCTAAGTAACCCTAAAGTATTGCCAAATTTTTATTGAAGATGAGTTTAACAATTGGAAGTTTTATCAAAAGGGATAATTCACTAGCCCTGTGATCTCACTGAATCACTTTAGCTCAGCAGCATGATCTTGGCAAAGACTACTTAATTTGCCCTTGAAATGAAGGTATCAGTTCCCATGAGAATATCTCTACTTTCAAATCTGTTAGTACCATGTAGAAGACTTCAGAAATTATTACTCAGATTTATAATATAAGCAATTGAGGAGCACCTGGGTGGCTCAGTTGGTAAAGCATCCAACTCTTGATTTCTGCTTGGGTCATGATCTCAGGGTGCTGAGACTGACCCCCAAGATAGGCTCAGGGTTGGGCATGAAGCCTGCTGGGGGTTCTCTCTCTCCCTTTCCCTCTGTACTTCCCTCACTCTCCACTCACATTCTCTCTCACTCTCTGTCTCTAAAAATAATGATAATGGTAATATAAACAATTGATTCTTCTATTGATATTTTGAAAATAATATGTGTTGGGATTTAAGGAGTAATAATTATTTATAATTGAGAAGTAATGATTATTCAAGTCCAGGGTAATATTTAGGGTTCTCCAGAGAATGAATATATAATAAATACATATATATACATGTATAAATATATACACACATATAATGATATTTTATATAATTACTGGAAATAATTATATAATGATATGTTATGTATAATATGTATTATGCATATTACATATATATGTTTAATTTTAAACAATTGGCTCAGCAATTATAGAATCCAGAAGCTGCAGAGTGGACCAGCAAGTTGATGATGCTGCAATTCAAGTCCAAAGACCATCAAGCAAGAGACTCAGGGGAGAGAAAATGTTTCAGTTCAAGTATGAAATACTTCTGCTACAGAATTCCCTCTTGCCTGGGGGAGGTCAGCCTTTGCTCTATTCATATTTTCAACTGATTTATCAGTGGATTTTGTAAAGACTCACCCATGTTATGGACAGCAATCTGCTTTACTCAAAGTCTACTGATTAAACATTAATTTCATTCAAAAACACACTCACAGAAACATCAGTATAATTTTTGACCACATTTCTGGGCACAATGGGCCAACTGGGTTGACACACAAAATTAACTACCACATTTACCTTGAGATCTGAGCCAACTAAGAGATAGTCTCAGGTATCACACAGATAGAGATGAACAGTAGCAGTATTTGAGTAGAAGTCATGACTTAGAGAAATGGCGAGATGGGCTTGCAACTCAAACCTCCCACATTAGTGACAGATGACCTCTAACCAGGTATTTATCCATAAGGAAGGAAAAGAGTATGCAGAGTGTGAGAAGAAAGTTCAAATCACATGTATCATGCTTTTCTCTATCTTACTACCTGATATCACTACCATTCCTTGAAGAGAAATGGATGTGAAGACAAAGAGGAGGCTGTAAGTTATGGGTTGAAATGATTCTGAAGGAGTGTAAATTAGTACTACAGAAGATCATACAGGTTTGAGTGAAGAGGGACAGGACTATTCCTTCAAATGGCATTCAAATAAGATGTGTCAGAACAATTCTGGCTTCAAATCTAAACACACATCATCCAGAATATGGTTGCATGTGCATTACAAACTAAAAAATTATGTGAAGGTTGTTTTTGGAGGTAATTTAGAAAATCTAAACATATTCTTCAAGTTTTCTTATTTAGGCCACCACTCCTTTTCTCTAAGAACAATGTAGGATTTGGGTCATCTTTTCAGCTTTCATATTTCCCTTTTATGTGATCTCTCAATATGATTCACAGAAGTCTAAAGGTCCACTAGCAAAATAGCCCATCATAATTACACTTAGCTACATTATCTTTTCTCAGCAGAAAGTCAGGAAAATATCATTTATCATAATTTTGCATAATATTAACATATTCATATGTTATCCAAAGATATTCCCTCTAAAAAGTTATGCAAATGCTCAGAATATTTTTTCTCAAAACCCACAGGTAGAAATTTCATAAACATTTTTGATTGTTTCTTGTTCATCTAAGATATGTCTTGGGCTGTGTGAAGCAAAAATATTTTTGCTTTCTTAACAGGACTGACTTAATTATTATCTAAAGATACCCTCAATACATAATGCACTATTGTTTTAAAAGCTGGAAATAGAGACTGAAGTCTTCCTTCCATCATTGTTAAAGCTGTTGCTTTTGCAGCACAAACTTAAACGTTTCCCAAAAGATTTGCAACTTTTTCACAGGGATCCAAGGAACACATAAAATCATTTTTTCTTCTTTGATGACTGTCCATTTAGGAATTGAAACTGAATTCACAGTTGACTCTTGAACAACATCAGGGTGTGGGGGGGCACTGAAACTCCTGCATAGTAAAAAATCTGTGTTTAACTTCTGAGTCCTCATAAATTTAATTACTAATAGACTACTGTAGATCAGAAGCATTACCAATAACCTAAACAGTCCATTAACACATTATTTTTCACATTCTGTGTATTATATACTGTATTCTACAACAAATTAAGCTAGAAAAGAAAAGTTAAGAAAAATCTAAGAGAAATTATTTACTGTGCTGTACTGTAAAAAATAGCCAACACAGTGCAAACCTGTGTTGTTCAAGGGTTAACTGTGTTTCTGTAATGAATACAGTGCCTGTCTTCATTTAAATTCATTTAAATATTAAGACTCTCTAACTCTAATCTTGAATCATTTATTTCAGTAACTCATTCTTCCCACTAAATTTATTAAATATTTGCTCTGTGGTTGGAGATACTAAGTTCCTGTTGACTTCAAAACATATCCAGTTTCAAACCACTTCTCACCACTCTACCCAGACCACCATCACCCCTTCCCTGACCAACTGTATTCTCCTCCCTGGTCAGTGCTTCTCACCTTGTCCCCATGTGATCTATTCTTGGCAGATAAGTCAGTGGGATCCTGATAAGCAGACTGGTTGTCACTTGCCTTCTCAAAACCCTTCATAGATTACAAATAAAAGTCAAATAGGTCCTATGGTCTTGGTCATTTTCCTCTAAGCAGATGTGCAATAACCCCTCCACATTCACTTTGCTCCATCTGCACTGGCTTATTTGCAATCCTTTCAGCATGTTCCTGCCTCAGGGTCTTGGTTCACCTGCAAAGCTCTCCCCTTTCTTTACTGAGTTCTCTGTGCAAGTGAGACCTCATCAGAGATGCCTTTTCTTAATAATGGAAAAGCAACCCCTGGCTGACTTCCCATGCGCTAATCATGCTTTTGGGGCTTATCACCATTTGATATTTTATATATTCAGCTTTTCGGGGTTTGACTGCCCCAGTG
The DNA here is from genome assembly GCF_010015895.1 of Lontra canadensis. Lineage (NCBI taxonomy): Eukaryota > Metazoa > Chordata > Mammalia > Carnivora > Mustelidae > Lontra > Lontra canadensis. The sequence goes on from NW_022631023.1 coordinate 14,554,481, forward strand.
AAATGTAAGCTTCATTAATGAAGAAAGTGTGCTTGTCTATTTGTACACTATGGTAACTCTTGAATGTAAACAGTGCCTGAGGAGGGCACCTGGGTGGCTCAGTCGGTTAAGCCTCTGACTCTTGATTTTGGCTCACCTCATGATCTCAGGGTCGTGAGATTGAGCCCAGTGTTGGGCTTGGTGCTGGGCATAGAGCCTGCTTAAGATTTTTCTCTCCCCCTCTCCCTCTGCTCTCCCCCTTGTTTGCACACATGCACACTCTCTTTTAAAAAAAGAAATGAAAAACCAGAAAACAACAACAAAAAACCACTTTCTGATGTGTGAAAGACACTCAAAAATATGTTTTGAGTGAATGAATGAAAGTGAAAGATGTCTTAGAAGCTCCATTCCGGTTTGGAATAAGAGTGAAGAATTGTGAAATGCTACAGTACACACGCTCACGGCGCATGAGAGAACTGCAGGTAGAAATATATTCAGCTTGGGAGAGCTGGAAAAGACTTTAGAAAGAAAAAAAATGAGTTTAAAGTTTATTAAACAGCAAGTGGCATGCATGTTAGAAGGACCCGCATAGGTCCTTATACAAGGAGCTAAAAGTCGCCTAACACAATTTGACACCTTGAATCATGCAGCATGGCTGGCATATGGTTAGGTCAGCCTTGCTTGGAAGAATATCCCTTGTTGGTTCCCTAACATTTCCTACCTACTTCATCTCTTCTAGGTAATATTATGCATGCACATCTATTTACACACAAATTTATATACATATATGTATGCATGTGTAGTTATATAATATGTAATATATATATATATGTACATACATATATCTTACAAATATTGGGTAAATTTGTCCCATCACTTTTACATATTTTATTTCATTTTGGACTCACAAAAACCCCTATGAATTAGTTGTAGCCAACTCTGTTTTACAAATGAGGAAGCTGGCAGTGATGTTAAAACAATTTGCCCAGAATCACACAGTAGTGATGGATCCAGGTTTTGGCTGCAAGTGAAGTTCTCTTTCTTTATGTCAAGTCACCTTCCCATCCTTTCCCTTCCTTAGTACTGTGGAACAAGTGTACTTTTCTGATACAGTTAAAGATACGTGATCATTGCATCATGTAGAATTAGGGTAAGCTTCGTGTGATTGAAAACCCAAATAGCAAGTTTAATCAAGAAAGAGGCTTATTTGTTTCATGTAGAGGAGGTCAGGATATAGGATGCCTTGTTGCCCCAAGATTTGGAGAATTTCAGTTTCTTCTATCTTTCTGTTCCATCATGTATAGTTCCATCCTGACGGTGATACCCTAGGCCAAAATAACTGCTGGAACTCCACATAGTCCATCCAAATACCAGCCCATGAGAAAAAGGAGATTCCCTCCTTCTGCATATATTTCCTGGAAGATGGGTAGACAACATTTGCTTACTTTCCATTGGCCAGAACTTGTCACATGGTCAGAGATGAGGGATGGAGTGACTTCCATTCGGGACAGCCATATGTCCACCTAAAAAAAAATACAGATTCTACTTTCAAAACAAAACAAAACAAAAAAATGGTGATGATAGATATGACAGGATAACATTCTCTATAGTAGTCATAAAATGATAAGGACATTTCTCTTTAAACAGAATATTCAGGGGTCTGGAAAGTATGGCCCATGGGCCAAATTCAGTCTACTACCAGTTTTTGTAAATGAAGTTTTACTGAAACACCGTCATGCCCATTTGTGTATATAGTGTCCATGGCTGCCTTAGCAGAGCTGAGTAGTTGGAATGGAGACTATGTGGCACACAAACCCTAAAATATTTACTATATGACCATTTATGGAAAAAGTTTCCTGATCCCTGTTCGAGGTCAGTGGGTTCAAGTTTCTAAAATAGAGTCAAATTATTTTAAAGATTTTATTTACTGGGATGCCTGGGTGGTTCAGTGTGTTAAAGCCTCTGCCTTTAGCTCAGGTCATGATCCCAAAGTCCTGGGATCGAGCCCCGCATCGGGCTCTCTGCGAGGCAGGGAGCTTGCTTCCTCCTCTCTCTCTGCCTGCCTCTCTGCCTACTTGTGATCTCTTTCTGTCAAATAAATAAATAAATAATCTTAAAAAAAAAAAAAGATTTTATTTATTGACAAGAAAAAAAGGGAGAGAGAGAGAGAGCAAGCTAAAGAGAGAAAGAGCATGAGCAGGGAGGAGGGGTAGAGGGAGAGGGAGAAGCAGACTCCCCACTGAGCAGGGAGACCAACACAGGGCTGGAGCCCAACATGGGGCTCAATCCCAGGACCCAGAGATTGTGTCCTGAGCTGAAAGCAGACACACTTCACCAACTGAGCCACCCAGGCGCCCCAAATAGACTCAAGATTTTTTTAATTACTAACCCTATTAGTATAAAAAGAGAGCACCCACCAAAAAGAGCCCTAACACCTGTGTGTTTTTTAGTTTATAAGTTATATGCATGCAAGGCGGTAATAAAATAGGATATATCTCAGTTTCGACCTACTTCTGCACTAACTAGCTATGAGAACTGGGGCAAATCATTAATCCCTTAGTGTCCTTGTTTGTAAAATGGGGACTATAATTATACACAGACAAACACACACACGTGCACGTGTGCGCACACACACACCTGATAAGGTTGTGAGGGTTAGGCTGGCACATTTGAAACCCTTAGAAAAGTGCCTGGTATGTTTACAATATAATGCAGTGACCAGTACAGCAAAGGAACCATGATTTGAACGCATTCATGGTTCCCAAATGTATAGGATGTTTATTAGAGTCTCCCAGGTAAATGGCTGAACTGGTGGTTCCAAAAGCTATGTTCAAATCCTGGCACATTCACTTCGTAGGTGGATAAACTTTTAGACCTCTCAGGACCTCAGTTTGTTATCTGTAAAATCAGGATAAGAATCCCGATTGCCTCGGTGTAAATCTATGTCTGTAATCCCTTAAATCCATGCTCTGCAGATAACAAACATTTAATGATCTTACCTATTATTTTCCCGCCACTCTAAAATGTTTACAGCTGTGGGGGTGCTTGAGTAGCTCCCCGGATTGAGCCTCCAACTCTTGGTTTCAACTCAGGTCATGATCTCAGGGTCATGAGATCAAATCCGGCAGGGGGCTGCATGTTCAGCGCAGATTCTACTGCAGATTCTCTTTTCCTCTCCCTCTGGCTCCTCCCCCTGCTTGGCTGCTCGCACGCGCCCTCTCTCTCTCTCTCTCTAAAATAAATAAATATCTTTTTAAAAACTGTTTACAGCTTTAGGGGCACCTGGGTGGCTCAGTGGGTTAAAGCCTCTGCCCTCGGCTCAGGTCATGATCCCAGCGTTCTAGGATCGAGCCCCGCATCAGACTCTGCTCAGCAGGAAGCCCGCTTCCTCCTCTCTCTCTCTGCCTGCCTCTCTGCCTACTTGTGATCTCTGTCAAATAAATAAATAAAATCTTAAAAAAAATGTTTACAGCTTTAATTGGCATTAGAGGGGGGCATACAGCCCACAGAGTCCATGATTTTCTGACAAGTGAAGGAGGTACATGAATAAACAACACTCACTGAAGTCTCGGTGTGATTTTCCCACAGGCATCCCTCAGCCCCACGGCATCTGTGTCAGGTCCTCTCTCCCCTCCATCCCATCACTGGCTCTGCCAGCCTATCTTTTCTATTTTTCCCAGAAAGGGGATTCTAATTAGAATTTCTCAAAGGAAACTTTTTCTCAGGCTTCCACTCCGTTCTTCATTATCGTTACAAGAAGTAGAACATCACCGGCAGCCGATAGATCCAGAAAGATCCATACTGAGAAAGAACCATTGGATTGGCAATGATGGATGCCACGATAAAAACAATGCAGAGTGAAATGACAGAGGGGAAGATCTTTTTGGATGCGCAGTGAGGACGAGAGAGAGAAAATTGGAAACTGTTGAGTTTAGGCAACTTTTTCAAGAACTAGCTGAATAATAAATGCTGTGGCCCACACGGTGCTCCACATCAGTGTGCCACTGATTTCTGCGTGCCCGGTGTTCTTGTCTGTATCTGGGATGGTGTGCTGAAAGCCCCACCTCAGCATCTTTCATTTGATGAGCACTCTGCATGGAAAGTTGCATTTGGTTTTGACTTTAAAGAAAACTCAAGAAAAAGACAACTTTCTTTAGTCACATCATGTTTCAGTCTCGTGTATCTAATATTTTAAAAAAATGACTGGTCTTTATTTCAAGCTCATCCCAGCCCCACTGTGTAAGCTACTATTTGGGAAAAATCAACAGCTGACAACTTGCTAAGGTGAAGGTCCGGTGGGTAGGAGGGTGTTGGAGAGTTATCCTCGTTATTGGTCTCAGGGTCTCATACAGAAACGGGATCTCTTGACCTTGCTTGCTAGCTTCAAAAGCTTTAGTTCTTCTCCTGGCTTTCATTTCAAGTACTGTCAGCGGCTCCCTTTGAATCTCAATCCTCAAAGATACTTTCAGATTTTCTCTGGAGGAGGAGAAATGATGTTAACCTTTCAGACAGTAGTTTTATATCCTCCATTTAAACCTACAGAATGTGTGGCTCATAATCCACTAGCATCCATGCTGACAACAACTGTACGTTGTTCCAGGGTTGAATGCAGTTGGATTGGCAATAACCTCAACAGTGAACTCCAAATATCCTCCCATAAACTAAACACAAGAAGAAAAAGAAAACTCTTTCATACACACAAAGCATGCGGGCAGCCCTAGAATTTGTCCTTCCTGATTTTTTTTTTTAAAGATTTTATTTATTTATTTGACAGACAGAGATCACAAGTAGACAGAGAGGCAGGCAGAGAGAGAGAGGGAAGCAGGCTCCCTGATGAGCAGAGAGCCCGATGCGGGACTCGATCCCAGGACCCCGAGATCATGACCCGAGCCGAAGGCAGCGGCTCAACCCACTGAGCCACCCAGGCACCCCTGTCCTTCCTGATTTTTAATTTGGCTCTGTTTTTGAAGTAAACAAATACCTACCATAAATACGGTGACCCTTACAGGAGTATTTTCCTCCCCTGGAGCTCAAGCCACAAGTGCATCTAAATAGCCAGTCTTTATGCATAGCCTGCTGTGTGTGAGATCTTCAAGCTCATTCAAAATGGAAGTGGTGATGAGATGAGAAGAAGGGATGAATTTTAACCTAATAAATAATCATCATCCATGCCTACTTGGAAAATAGCTTTCTTGTTGAATAATATTTCAATATGTAATATCTTGAAATGAAACTGCCATTACTAATTTAAGTGTAACTTGCCATATAAATCCTGCAAATATGTACATACATGAAGCCTAAATTACTCTCAAGGGCCGCCTTTTCCTGCATAAATTACCTTAAGGGGAAACCCATTTAGGTGATGTTAGGGCCAGTCAAGGAGAAGGATAATGACCACAGGAGAGCATGAAGGCTTTGTGCTTAGTGACCTCTCCCTAATGCCAAGCTCATAGGATGCTCCCGGGTATATTTCATGTTCATAGGTCAGTTTTCTGAGTGACTAGTGAAGACCCAGAATTAAGATGACATCAGATTCATCCTGACTGTGACCTGTGCCACATAAGAAGGTCCTAGACTAATCTACTGTGCACTGTATCTGAATTTCAATCAGGAGGAGCAAATCTCTCAGAATCCTTGTATATGCCAATGGTGTTATGCTGACCTTTGAATTACAAATAGATACTGAGAAAGAAATCCCTGAAGCAGGCAATATCCATTAAATAACAATTATGAAAAGCTGTTTGCCTTTTGGAATGGCTTTTCCCATAATGAGGATATGACCAAGTTGGGAGGCTGAGGAGTGGTGGGACGCATGTTGTTTCTAACTCTGAATTATTCGTTTCTCAAATGGAGAGAAATCCTCAAAGCTGAGCTGGGGAGAGAAAGTCCAGGAAGTCCAGGGGTCTTTCCTAAGGCCAGGGTTTACACAGAAAGGGCCATGGAGACTGTGCTAAGAATTGAAAAGAATTAAACTAAAAACCCAGATTCTTTTCTCCATGAGAATTCAAGTCCTTTGAGTACAATTCAATGTGGTTTGGGTTGTGTCTGAATCACCTGAGGAAATCTAGTTTCATAAAAGGTTTAGTCCTGGAAAATGTTGATTGTTTCTCAATATTTATTACTTACTTCGGATATGTTAAAAAAATATTGTGTGCATTGTTTTTTCCTGGAGGTATATACATATATAAAGAATTCTCAGGTTGAACTGTATGGAATGGCTGGAATTTGGACATGTTTCACCCTTAATACCATCCATTTTATAGAGAAAGTTGTTTGTTTTTTGTTTTTGTTTTTTCTAATAGTTTCCATCCTTAGGATGCATTATACACATGTAAGTGTCTAAGACCAGTCTTTGAAGTTAGATGGTCCTGAGTTGACTCTCATTTTGGTTCATGATAAGTTGTATAGCAAATTATTCAACATTTACTCTGTTTTGCATCTGCTAAGTAGGTATAATAATGTCTGGCTCATAGAGATAGGAAGAAGATAAAATGAGACAGTATGTTTAATGCTTACCTAAACATTGGGCATATAGTAAGTCCTCTATAAGTGGTTCTATATTTATTATTCAGTTGTTGCTGCAGCAACCAACAACTCTTAAATTTCAGGGAGTTACAAAGGAAATGTTTTATGCATTGTTTCTTTTCACGATGGATACAGGTCTGCTGTCCTTTTGCCGGGTTCAGTCGGCTTGGCTCCACTGGGCTGTAGGTGGCTTCTCTAGGAAGTGCTGTTGGCATGGTGGAGGGCAGAAACTCAAGACAGTGGCATGAATCCCAGATGTTTCTTAACACATTTGTTTAGAAACAGTACAGGAAGAGCTCAGAGATACTGCAGATTCCGTTTCAGACCACTGAAATAAGGTGAATATTGCAATAAAGCAAGTCAAATGAACGTTTTGGTTTCCCAGTGCATACAAAAGTTATACTACTGGCATATCTCATTTTATTGCACTTTACTGCAATTCACAGATTGTGGGGTTTTTTTGTTTTGTTTTGTTTTTACAAATTGAAGGCTTTTGGCATCCCTGCAAGGAGCAAGTCTATAGGCACCATTTTCCGATAGCATGTGCTCACTTTATGTCTCTGTGTCACATTTTGGTAATTCTACAAATATTTCAAACTTTATTATTATTATTATTTGTTATAATGATCTCTGATCAGTGATTATGACTGACTGAAAGCACAGATAATGACTAACATTTTTTGGCAATAAAGTGCTTTATTGCAATATTCGCTTTATCTGGAACTGAACCCACAATATCTCCAAATTATACCTGCCTATTGTCACTCCCATCTATTTTCCATCAATCAAAAAAGACAGATGGCCAAACCCAAAGTCACAAAAGAGGAAAGTGGGCTCTGCCTCTTAGGAGGCAATGAGTAGTTGGGAACAATACCCATTCAGCTTACTATTTTTAGGTGATAACCATGAAGTCATAAAATTTCAATTTCTTTTCAATTTTGCTGGTAATTATGAGTTAAGAGACATTGTGCTTTAATCAATTTTAATATCTGTTATTTTCATTCTATAAGTACTGGCCAGCAATAATTGTTGGGTATTGTTAATTGTTCTCATACCAATGATAATCATCTAACATAGTCTATGATATAGTGATACATTATTTTTATACACACATTTTTTTATCATTTTTTTAATTTATTTTCAACATAACAGTATTCATTGTTTTTGTACCACACCCAGTGCTCCATGCAATCCATGTCCTCTCTAATACCCACCACCTGGTTCCCCCAACCTCCCACCCCCCCACCTCTTCAAACCCTTCAGATTGTTTTTCAGAGTCCATAGTCTCTCATTGTTCACCTCCCCTTCCAATTTCCCTCAACTCCCTTCTCCTAACTCCCCATGTCCTCCATGCTATTTGTTATGCTCCACAAATAGGTGAAACCATATGATAATTGACTCTCTCTGCTTGACTTATTTCACTCAGCATAATCTCTTCCAGTCCCATCCATGTTGCTACAAAAGTTGGGTATTCATCCTTTCTGATGGAGGCATAATACTCCATAGTGTATATGGACCAAATCTTTCTTATCCATTCGTCCATTGAAGGGCATCTTGGTTCTTTCCACAGTTTGGCAACCGTGGCCATTGCTGCTATAAACATTGGGGTACAGATGGCCCTTCTTTTCACTACATCCGTATCTTTGGGGTAAATACCCAGTAGTGCAATTGTAGGGTCATAGGGAAGTTCTATTTTTAATTTCAAAAAAAAAAATGTGTGTATAAAAATAATGTATTACTATATCATAGACCATGTTAGACACCCATTTTTTACATGTGTTATTTTTATCACAGTTTTTAAGAGGAGAGGAGAAGAATCATGGATTACATTTCTTTAGTCAGTGGGACTCTTACTGTAGATGTAAAATGATACTGCAGGCAGAACTCTGAATCATATTACACACAGTGTTAAGGTGCTACCACTATCCCACCCCTGTTGCTGGTATCCTGCCACCTTACTAATCATAACTTCCTTAAATAATAAGAACAGCTCAACTGAGTGCTTAATTTATTCCTAGTTCTTCTAAAAGAACATTACAAAATACCTACTATAAATATCTTCATTTTACAGATGAGAAAGTTGAGGTTTGGAGATGTTAAGTGGCCAAAAAAACACATTTGGGAAGGGAATAAATAAGAATTGAAAGCCAGACGACCCTTCACGACACCTATGCACTATACTATCTCCTGTGAAAGTGTGGGATAAGCATGACAATCAAAATCATCAATCACTTATTATAGTGTAGAAATGTGTTCTGCGCATTAGTGCATTTAACACCCAAAGCGTGCTTATAAAATGAATACCATCATCCATCCCCATTATACAGATCCAGAGAGTTAAAGTAACTAAGCGAATATGGCACAGCTGGTTAAGTAATGGAGACTCAGTGTGAAACAAGAAATTCTGGTGTTAGGGTTGACTCTCTCAGGCACCATGTGCTATTGCCTTGGCAAAAAAATAATAAAAAATAAAAATAAATAAAAAATTAAAAAATAAAAGCTTTATTACCCACAAAATGCCCACACTCGTCCTATATCCTGTAGCCCAACTATACATCCCACAGGATACCCAGTATTCCAGACCTGTCTTACATGCAAAGATTTCAGAGACGAGCTCCTGTCCGACCTATTTCTTCCTTTACCTCCCAAGTTATTCCCCCTCCTGTCGCCATAACAACACACAACCCACAATACACAGTTGGAATCGTTATCGAGAGAGGCAGAAGGGAGAAGCTTTTGATGTGTCTCTTCAGGGGTCCTCTCTGACATCTTTATCTCCTCCTGGTGAACTTTGGGCATCCTGTGATCTACAGCTCTGCCAATTAGGTTGTAAATGGTGCAGCTGCCTCTGTGCACTCCTGGCTCACGGAACTCTGGTAGGATATCTTGCATCCATATGTGGGCTTTCCCAACACCCAGCATCCCCAAATCAGAACATCTCAGTTACATAAAACATTACATAGAGTAAATAAGAGAAAAAAAAAAAGAAAAGAAAACATGGATTGCATCTGCTTGTCTCTCCCTTGTCACAAATGGGCCACAAACTACTGCAAGCAAATGAGGGAAAGAGAATGCTTCCAGCCTCCTTCTCCTTAGTTAAAGAAGTGAGGAAACCAGAGATCAGTATGCTGCCCAGAATGGGGAAAAAAAAAATACCACTTAGCAAATGCATTTTGGCCTTAAGAGTTCTTGTTCCTTAATCTGGTGGATCAAAAGAAGATTTTTCCCCTATTGAGTACCCCCTTATATATTAATATGTGGGACTAGAAAATTTTCCCATGACTAAGGGATTCATGTTCACTACTTTGTTTTCTATTAATAAGTGTATCGAAAAAGTACACCACAGACACCAGGTAGAAACTTGTCAGCATATTTCCTGTGACATTACCCATTTATGTATCAAGTCTCAGGCTCTAACATGATCTCAAGGTTTACTATGTGATGGATAGGGAAGCCACTTCTCTCGGTCTCAGCTTCTTCATTTAGAATCAGTACTCACAGGATTCTGGTTCTCATTACAATATTGTGTGAGGAGAACAAATCAAATAATATTAAACAAATATCTAAATATAAACCTTATGCTCCAGGAAGGAATTATTAGCTTGCAATAGATGGGATATATTAATATACAGACTACATTGACTGTTCCATTCTTTAGACACAGATGTTTTGGACCAACCAATCATTGGGTAACACCACACACCCTTATTTATCATAATGTCCATAATACTCAGCAATACTGGATACAGACATTGAATTTTAGGACCCCAAAATATGTATAGAACCTAGCTCCTCGACAAAACACACAAGTGTTTTATCACCCATTGTTATGACGACTGGATTTTCCCAAAACTTCTCAGACTCTACACTCTTGTGCTCCTCAGCTGATAGGACCCACCTTTCGGGCAGCAATTTCACTTAAATTCTGATGATGCAAAGATATGAGAAAACTGATGCATCAGTAAAAATGCAGAATGCCCCTTTTATGGCAAGAATTAATTCTCGGGGCTCTACTTCACACTGTTTAGTAGTCTCTCAGTCTAAATTATTCTTAGGCAAATACTTCTCCTGCTTCAGGTGGTGATACCAGCAATCTCATGGTGCTTATTTTTTTTTAAGATTTTATTTATCTGAGAGAGAGAGAGAATTAACAAGGGGAGGGGCAAATGGAGCTGGAGAAGCAGACTCCTCACTGAGCAGGGAACCTCATGTGGGACTTGATCCCAGGATCCTGGGATCATGACCTGAGCCAAAGGCAGATGCTTAATCGACTGAGCCACCCAGGTGCCCCTCCATGGTGCTTACTGTCACCAAACCTTGGCAACATGCCTTTCAATCATGCAAATGTTTATATACACATGCCAGGCATGTAATAAGAGAAAATACTGTATGCTTCTGAGATAGGTGTCTGGAGAGACTACAGACCAGCCTGTCCTAATAAACCAAGTGCTAGATTCACTCTGTGAACACATATGCATGGAAAATGTGGTGATGTATTCTCCACCCAGAATATCTGGCCTCTCCCTGTGTATAACTCTTTTTCTTAGAATTTTTAAAATCCTATCCATTATGTCTATGCACTCATTCACAAAGTAAGAACTGCACGAAGAGGTCACACACATCAATGAAAATATTGCTACATGCTTCCCACCTTTGGAAATGTTCACACACTGATCTGAGCAGACCCCTCAGTGCGATCCAGGGGAACTGAGGGCATCCCTTCCAAGCAGCCCTGGCCGGCATGCTTCAGAATCAGAGGAGCATAGTCATTCATCTGTGTGGTTCCTAGCAGCTTCACAAATGAGCTGGCACCTAATGCTAGATGCTGATTATTTTATTTGTGAGAATCCAAAAGTAATTAAAGTGTTCACAGAGGAGGAGAATACGAGCATGTCACCCTGATCTAGTCACAATTGTCTTCACACCATGAGGTCTTTAAGACAGATTTTGGAACATGATGTTGTCATGACTGATGACTGGAAGCAAATCATTACCAATGAAACTTAAAAAATAAAATTGGAGATCAAGGTGGTTGTTTTTGTTTTATAAATAAATTACAGAAGATACAAGGACATTCTACCATTCCTGTCATTCATGTACTGCTTTGACTTCTTATAGGAGAGGGTGGAAAACAGAGTTCAAGGTCTTTGGCTAGGAATTTGATAAGCATCATTTTAATTTCCTATAACAGTGCCATGTCTCTTTCCCTTATTTATTCATTGATCTGTCAAATAAAGAACCCTACTATGTGCCACATGTTATCCCAGAAACTGGGGTTATAGCAGTGAATAAGACAGACAAAGTCCCAGAGAGCCTATTTTCTGTTGGAAGAGGTAGGAAATTAAAAAAAAATGTAATGGAAATGATAGATATTGTTGCCCATGGAGGTGACTGACAGGTAGAAAATAAGGTAGATGGGACGTAAAGAATAACTGAGGGTTGATGAACCATTTTAAATGGAACTGTTTCAGAAGGCATCTTTCGAAGAGGGCCTTTCAACAGAGACCTGAGGTAGGAAAAGAGTAAGAGAGTGAGACATGCAGGGCTACAAAAAAAAAAAAAAAAAAAAAAAAAAAAAAAAAAAAAAAAAAGTTTCCAGGTAGAGAGAAATGCAGGAGGAATGCCTGGAATTGTGAAAATGCTTGAGATTTAGAAATCCTCATTGGACACACTCAGAATAGAAAGGAGGAGCTGGTAGGCAGAAGGAAATGTTTTCTTTGGCCTCATTTAGTATTTGCTAGGCTGTATTTAAAATCTACTTATAGTTCAAGTAAAGAGAATAAAGCAATTCACCAATGAGCACTGTATGTGTACATCTGCAATTGCACAGTTTAATGAAAATGTGCTCTCTAAAAGTAAACAGACATGGTGTAAATATCAACATGCTTATTAACCAGTTATTATAGACAGTGCACACATGAGTGAATATATGAATTTTGGTTTCCTGACCTTGTCTATTGCCTTGAAAGCTACGGATAATTCAACCAATCTCATATTACTTTCCCCTTGTCCAACTTCCCCTCCTTGAAACTAAGGCTTGATTTAGTTTCCAAAGAATCTAATTTCACCAAGATTGCTGTGGAATGCCTCTAATGATGCCCTTCACTCTCAGTTCCACTCAGTGCCCGCAGCAGTGTGCACCACCAAATTATTGTGAAGCTGAATGAAATAGAGCCATTCATCGGAGCTAAGTAAAAATAAACAGTTGAAATTGCCTGTCAGTCTCAGGGGGGAAATGAAGGACCGGTTAAAGATATCTTCCCTTTTAATAAGAAATTTCATTACTTCGGGGGCGTGTTGTGCTCCCATTCCCAGAGTCAGCCAGCTGCCATATCACCTTTGCTGTTTCTGAGCCTGTAACTCCCGCCGTGTGGGGTGTCCTCCTAAGCAGGAATGGTAATGGGTGTTTAATGAGCATTTCAAGCTGGTGGGGCTGGAACCAAGGAGCATGGCAGAATTTTGAGTCCGTTATTGCTACTTCTCGATTTTTGAATTGCTCGGTAAGCTCTTCTGATATCATATGGATACTGTGTTAAATTCCTGAGATTACTGACTTTGTGTGTCTCTCTCTTTCGGATTCAATAAGTGGAAGACGGCTGCACAAATTTAAAATGAGTCAGGTGCTTGTATTCCCAAAGATCTAGCAAAACAAGATCAACTGACTTTGAAGAAGGAAAATGGGAACTGTATTAGCTAATCACATCTGACTACACTAGCCCCTACCTATCACAAAATTGTTGGTTTTAAATATTCAATTAAAATTACAATTCATTTCATCATGTTTCTTTCCACTTTCCCTTATGCTTCTATAAAGTGCATCGAAAGGGAAATACTTAATGAAAGAAATACGTAACGAAAGAAAATACATTTGCTAAGTTAGGAATCTGTAAGAAAAATGGGGGGTGAGGAAAAAGGTGGTCTGAGAGGAGGAAAAGAAGCTAATTATTTAAATGGAAACACAATTGAGAATACAATCTTCTTCAGTTGACCCTGTGAAATTCAAGTGGTGCATCTGGCTCCTTGAACTTGAAGGATCCTTCACTTTCTTGGTGTGTTTCAAGGAAATTGTTTTCCAACATTTTTGTTCTAATTCACCCAACATTTTACGGGGTCAGGAGAATGAGGGGTTGAGGAAAATCACAAACTTCACCTTGAACAGCAGGGGGCATTGCAGGTGCTGGCTAACCCTGAAAGCTGAACATTGGAAAGATGCATTTTCAAAAGGAATTATGGATAAGCAGCTTGTATTACAAGCACACAATTCCCTTTAGTGCTTCTGGAAGGAGTCAAAGCATGAATGAGGAACACTGGTATTGAATGATACCAGAACTTCAAAAAGAAATTGGCCATGCTTTATGTTACTTCTATTCATCTGCTAATATAAAAACAACCCATCTTCTCTTCATAGGTACTTCCTTTGAATGTCCCAGTCATTAATACACATAACATATCAGAATGGTGGTAGAAAAATCTCCTGCAAGGGTGGCCCATGGTGGCGAGTTCCATTCTTGATGCTACCATTCGATATGTATTCAGAAATTGTATATTGTGCTTGTGAGCCAGAGACATGCCCACTCACATTTCAGCTTTTGCCAGCTTTTGATTCATTTCTAGCTATTCACTGTGGGAGCAGATCATTGGATCTCGCCAATGAGTTCTGCTCTTCTATCTGAGAGCCAAAACCATAAGTGTTGGAGAGTGGAATTAATCCATCTCTGGCTTCCTGTGGGGTCTCACAAATTCTTGTCAGGTACCTCAGCTCTGACTTAAAAATAAGTCATTATTCTGGAAATTTCTGTGACAACAGGAATCCATTCTCTTCTGCCTTTTCATTCTCATCTCTCATTCCTAGTAGGACAATGTGAAATCCAGTGGGAAGGAGACCATTCTGAATGCACAATGAACCTTTCCTTTCTTCATCCTAAGACTTTAACATATTCCCTTTGCAAAGTCACAAGTTCTTGTGAACTGCAACAAGCCCTTCAGTGAGAAGATCCCAGGTGTGCCCAGTGCTTATCACTGTGGAAACTGGCTGGGCCCTCAGATGGAGGAAGCCCATTTGAACAGACAAGGCTGTCAAGAATCCATAACTCAACCTAGACATTCACTGTGGTGATAAAGTTCCAGATTCATCTTGAGAAGTTAAAATGACTGTTAATGTTCTCACCTATTCCAAATCCATGAGAGAAAAATGGTGGATGGGCCTGGTCCTGGAAAGCACTGAAGATCTTCTGTAATAACAGACTACTTGCTTTGTTGGGTAATAAGTGTGTATCGACAAACTGGCTCTTGAATTCTCTGCTTTATTGCTATGGTTTGTTGTAATTATAGATTTTTAGATCTGTTTTTAAGAAGACAATTTTAAAAGAGAACATCTCCACTTGAAAGTCAATCTATTGCCTTGGTTTTTATTCTTTAGATTTTGATAATTAAAGGTACTGAGTGTATCAGTTAAGGTTATGCTTGGCTGTTATAAAAAATCCCAGCTCCCAGATGTTCAAAGCAGATGATCTTGACACTGACCTCTCCTCCAAATGGTGATTTCAAGATCCAGGTTCCTTTTGTTGTGTATCTCTTACCATTGCCATGATTGTCTGCCTCAAGCTTATAGATCATGAATGGAAAGATCTTAGTAGCCATGGATGGAAATGGTATACACCACTTCTGAACACACTACGTTTCCTAGAACTCAATTATATGGACACACTTACTTAGAAAAGCAGGGAAATATAGCTAGATCTATGCCCTGAGAGAAAAGGAAATGAAATTAGTTAATATATAGCCAGTGTCTGACACACTAAATCTATTAATTCCATTTTTACATATATTATGTAGTTTTTAATTTACTTTTAAAAAAGGTACATTCTCTATCAACCTTCTAAGTGCCAAGATATGTATGAAACTAAATTTTATGGATAGAAAGATAAGAAAACCTAATTCAGTTGTGAAAGAAAAAAGAGAGAGAGGAAAAGGGGAAGAAGAAGAAAGGGAAGGAGGGAGGAAAGAGAGAGGTAGAGGAAGGAAGAATTAATTAATTCCTGACCACTTTCTTCAGAGAGTACTCAAATTTTGAGCTCAATTTAGTTCAATCAAAACTGAAGTTAAAAATATGTCACCATTGGGGAACCTGAGTGGTGCAGTTGGTTAAGCATCTGACTCTTGTTTTCAACTCAGGTCATGATCTCAGGGTCATGGGATTAACCCCCACATTGGGCTCTGCACTCAATACAGAGTCTGTTTGGGGCTCCCTATCCCTTTCCCTCTGCCCCTTCTCCCTCTCTAAAACATATAAATAAATATTCAAAAATATATATATATATATCACCATAGAACAGATCCTGTGTCTTAGAATAAGAACACCACCAAGATCAACTACATACCCCACTTGGCTAGCTGTGTGAAAGAAGGAACTATTGCCTGAGCAAGAAAGAGACACTAGCAACCCAACCCTACAGAAACAACTCAAGAGGAACAATGCCGCATTTAAACTTCAGGGTACCCCCCAGCCCCATGACCATACTCCCATGCCTTTCCAGTTCATCCCAACCAAAAGTACAGCTACTTAGAAGGATGGGAGAATCAGATCAAAGTTGTGCTGTCATTGGAAGTTTCTACACATGGTTACATATCTCTCCTACCCCACAGCTGCCACAGAGACATGACACTGGACTGGTAGGTTGTCATAACACTTCATACATCACTGGATCTCCATAAATATAGTTAGTTACCAGGTCATGAGCAAGATTTCTAAAAGAATTCTCAGTTCGCATCTTGAACTGTGGAGTAAGGAGTAAGATGTCATGCTGACTGAGGAAAAGCTGTTACTCTGCTATGTCCAACCCCTGCCAACAGGTCCTGAAAACCAGAAGGCCTACAGGAATTGTGCTGTGCAGCTTAATTGAGTAGCATTGAAAAAGGAAAGACAGAACCTCTCAATGAGAAAAAGGCAAGGAATACGTGGAATATGGTTTGGTGTATTAAAATACATTTGTTTTCACCGGTCACATCCAACAGTAACTGCAATTTTTTTTTGTAATATCTTTAAAATATTCAGATTAAGGATAGACATAATTATGCATGTTGGTCATTGTTGACTTTTATTTCATTGAACAAATATCACCCTAAATCCCATACAGGCGGGAAATATGTGTGTTCTGTTCATTGCTACATGTCCCAAGTGCCTTAAATAGCACTCAGCCCAAGGTAGATACTCACATATAAATTAATGTTGCACTTCTATAATAACTTACTGAAGGACTATGGGATGGTTCCCGAAATAGTTTAAAAGACTTCTGAGTAGTGATTTTTGACATGGCTGTTACCATGGGATTGATTGGTATGGATTGATACTTGAATGGTATGGAATAGCTACATCTTTAGTCAAGATTGATACTTAAATGATAAGGAATAGTGTAGGGTTGATACTTAGGATCAATACTTAGGATTATTCTTTGGATACTTGAATGATATGGAATAGCTACATCAATAGTTAACAGGATAGGAGAGGGTGAAAAGAAATGTTTCAGAATTATTAGTGAGAAAAAGTGCCACAACCATTAACATAAACCTAATCTGAGATTTACTGTAATATCATAGAAATGATTCCAGGTTTGTCTACTCTCTGTACTCTTTTTATTAAGGAAAAAAAAAAGCTCTCCGATTTAATTGGATAATTGGTTTGTTATTGGCTGACTGATTAGTTGTTTTTTAAGTGACCTGGGCTGGGAATCCTGGGTGGCTCAGGCAATTAAGCATCTGCTTTCTGCTCAGGTCATGATCCTGGGATCCTGGCATCAAGTCCCACATTGGGTTCCTTGCTTGGCTGGAAACCTGCTTCTCCCTCTGCCTGCTGCTCCCCCTGCTTGTGCTCTTTCTCTCTCTCTCTCTGATAAATAAAAAAATCTTTTAAAAAAAATTAAATGACCTGGGCCATCCAATCACATCAAAAATACCTATGTAAATTAAATTATCAATGTTAATTAAAAGTTCAACTAATATATGTATCACAAATTCATTTTATTTTAATTTTTTAAAGATTTTATTTACTTATTTAACAGAGAGAGAGATCACAAGTAGGGCAGAGAGGCAGGCAGAGAGAGAGGAGGAAGCAGGCTCCTTGCTGAGCAGAGAGCCTTATGCAGGGCTCGATCCCAGGACCCTGAGATCATGACTTGAACCAAAGGTAGAGGCTTAACCCACTGAGCTACCCAGGCACCCCTTAGATTTATTTTATGTAAAATTTATGATGTGACAAAATTATGATTTTATAAGCTGTGTCATTCACAGTATATTGGGACGCCTTACAAAAAATGCATACAATAAATTTAGGCCTTTTTTAACAGTTTCCAGAGTATGATTTTATTATTTATTTTAAATTACTATAAAGGTTTATAGGGGAGTTATGTGTTCCTGTCACATTTTCCATGATCCCCTTTGCTTCTTAGATAACAATGCAAGTCCTAATTATAATAGTGTCCATACAGCGAAATGCTGATTTACAATGAAGTGTTTTTGCAAAATTGCCACGTTTATATTGTAGTAAAATCAGTGATTACCTATATCAGTGATCACAAATTTCATTTGCAAACTCTGATATCTTGATTGTACCTCATGCATGATGACAAGAAGAAACGCTCAACAGAAGTGTCGTCATGACCGATGAGCAACGTCACTACAGGTATCAGAATGGGAAGGGCTCCCACACTATGCATTTGCCATCTCCGAACTACATCAACAAACATTTGTAAAGTAAAAACATACGTTGCTGACTGCTCTTTGGACCTAAATTAATGCTGCTTTCTAAAGCATCTGGTTCTGACTCCACTCCCTCTAGCAGGGTGGTTTATCCACTAGACGGACACCGCTAATTTCTTTTTAGATCTCAACATGTAAAAAGCCAGGTGGATTATACTCTGTGGTCTGCTCAGACTAGCTTTAACACCAGAAGGGGATTCATTGGCTCATGTGCGGGCAGTTCATGGGAGGTCAGACTTCAGGGTCAGTTTGATCTGTGGTTCAATGACGTTGTGAAGGCTTCTGTCGCTCTTAACCTACTTTCCACCAGCCAGCTTCATGCAGACCAGTTCCCTCGTGGTGGTCTGGTGGCTGCAGTGGTTTCAGGATTCTTAGCCATATGCCATACCATGGGGGATTGAGAAAGTGAGGGTTTGTTCTAGCATGGTAACAAGAAGGTGGGGATTTGTCCCTGTGATTCTCTTGGGTCCCAGAACTGCTCCTGAACGAAATGTTCTCGCTGGGGGAATGGTGTTATGCTAACTGGCCTTTGCATCCAGGCTCCATTCCAGTAGCTCTGAGTACACTGAGCTTCTCATAAAGTTCACGGACTGCACATCCTCATAAAATCTAGGAAATTGTGGGGGAAAAATAACGGGGAAACAAAGTTTGGGTAGGCAACTAAAGGTGTCTACTCCGTGACCTAACAGCCTGCCATTGAGAAGTACAATCAGTTAGGATCACAGGCTCCGGAGCAAGAATCCCTGCATCTGAACACCACCTCTTCCTCTTTCTAGCAGCGTAATTTTGGCCAAGCTAAACTCCCCAGCTCAGCACCTCAGTTTTCTAATCTGCAAAATGGGGATACTAATAACTCATAAGCCTGTTAGAATAAAGTGAAATTATATACATGGAAAACTTAGAATAATACCTGGTATTTACTAAATACTGTACAATTCTTAGATATTATTTTTTATAGTTTTGCTGTGTAATTAACTTCTCTCAGATGCCTTTATCTTTACACATACAAAATGGGATTTGCATGCTAGGATCAGAGCATTGGAAAGTTCCCAAACTATGAGCTGTTCATATTCTTAGAACTTAGTAGTAGCAATTGATAATGTAAAATGGGATTTTTTTTTCTTTAGAGAGAGTCAGAATTAAGTGGCAAATAACTTGCCATACTATCACACAGTGCTCTCAACACGTTCACCTCAATAACCTGATGCCACCATTGGGTGACTTTGTAATTAGATCCAGATTCTATATTCATTCCATTCAAAGAATATTGCTCCTACTGAGGAAAGTTTTGTGTTCTGTTTTTATTTTTGAATCACAGTTGAAAATGTCCCATGCTTGATTGTCTAATTAAAGAACTATCCTTCACATGTGCATTTTTTTTTTCTCATGAAGCACTTTGGTGCATTTTCTGGTGTGATGTGGAAACTGGACATGCTGTTGGAAAAGGATAAATAACAAGCCCTTAGAATCTCCTTTTCTCAGATTAAAATATAGCTTTAAAACTTTCTTACAGGATTTGGCTGATATTTTAGACAGTTTTCTTTGACTATGCATGATATAGGTTAAGGAGGGAATGGGTGTAGGGGGGAGTTGTACTGGATCAAGAGGTAAATTCCAAAAGGGAGCTGAGTTGCCAACCTTTGGAGAGACTGAAATGATGGGCAAAATGGTCTCTGACACCAACACAACCATCTGTTCTTCTTCTAGCCATTTGCCTTTCTGTATCAGTACTGTCCCCCAGACCAGCTTTAGCCACATGATGTCAGACACATGGCTGAAATCAATTCTTTGCCCTCTCCTCATAATCCATGATTGAAAAAGTTCCAGAGAATGAATCTATAGGGCCAGCCTTATAGTGCACATCTTATGATGAGAAGTGGGGTCTATTGCTTGGATAAGGGGTTGGAGGATCCTGAGTATAGGAAAATTATAAGCTTCATAGCTAGGAACTTCTGAGGAGGAGGATAAAAGTTTTTTTTTTCTTATTTTACCAATTCTTTGAGGCAGTGAGGCAAGTGTGGATTTGGACAGAGCTGAAAAACATATTCATAGAGGTAAAAAGGTAGCTAGTGCACCCTTCACAGTTCTGCAAGAGTACACACATACTTGGAGTAGAGCCAGATACATACTGAAGGGACTGCCCAGAAGAAGGGTCATCAGGATCCCTCTCACCAATTTATATCCCCCATTGCCTTCAGGGGTGATAGAGCAGCCCAGTCTCAGAAAAATCTCTCAACGGAACACAGAGCATTCTCCTGCAGTTTGTTGACACTTTTCTTCATTCTATTCTGAGGACAGGGGCCAGGAAATGGAAAGCATATAGTTCCGAGATGTTCATTTGCTTCTGAGGTGCATATAATTGCTGATTAGTTTGGCACTTAGATGTATGCCTTAACATTTAGCTTGTGAAAGATGAATACATTAGCCCCACAGGAACCATAACTGTGGCATTTTCTGACTTGTCAAAATGCCCTTTATGCATTTCATAAAATCACTTTTTTAAATAAATAAAGTTGGAGTTATGGGTCAAATCTCACCTAGAAGACTAGAGCTGAAGTATAAAGTTATGATTTCCTTACAAGGTGGGGCCTTAGATTCTTCTAGCATTATCTTATAACTGACTACAACACTGCCTATAAAGGGATGGTTACCATTCATCTGGCCTAGATGGCAAGCATCCACATCTCATTTGGGCTTTAGGGTCTGAATTAAACTAGAGTATCATGTGGTGAAATTGTACCATATGTCTGATGTCTTTGTTAATCAATTAATAAGCAGCCTTCATATCCATAAGATTACACTGAACACTAAAATGATACAGACTCCCTAAAGGAACATGCAACTCCTTGTGAGTCACATAAAAACATTAAAGGAAGATCAGGGACAAAATTTTAAGTTGTAACTGAGAAAACAAGTCCATATATACTTTTGGGGGGTTAGATTGGTCCAGATCGATTTCTTTGAAGCACAGGGTTTCAAACAGGTCTCAGATGATAGACAGGAAAGAGGGTAGTCTTTCAGTCTCTATTTTTATGATTGGTATAGGCATGTACTGTTGAAATTGCATTTCAGACAGTGAGAATAGCATGAACCAAACCACAAAGGTGATCTTAGAAGCTCCTGTGGAGTGCAGAGAGTATGATGCCCAGTAAATCATGTTGGAGGGTGAGTGGCGGATGATGAAAGCTAGACAAAAAGATTTTCACTTGCTGAGCAGGGAACTCATGAACGCAATATTTTTTTTTTTTGAAACATAAGTCATTCCGGTCTGTGTGTGAATGTGAGTGCATGCACACATGTGTGCATGAAAGAGAAAGAGGGAAAGCGGGGTGAGGAAGTGTCAAGTCAATTATCGGAAGGCAGAAGTAGCAAGCTTATCGAAGGCAGGTAGTAATAAAGTCTGAAGTTAAGATGACGACAGAGACATAATGAGTAAAGGTCATAAAGATATTTTCTAAAACAGGAATGGCTGAACTTGACGGTATTGAAACACAAAAAGGAGAGGCTCCACAGCTTTTGGATTGGGAGACCATTGTTATTTATGTTAGGTGATCTCCTAGTTCCTTCCAAGTGGCCAGCAGTTGAAGGGAATTGTTTCTGGTCATTACTCATGTGACTGGGAAAAAAAATGTCAGCTTCTGAGTGGATCTACTCATTGTTCCATCAGAGAGAAAGGAATACTAAAATATAAGAGAGGAATCCTTGCACCTTTGGATTTCCATGCCCAGACTTGCTTGATTACAGTTTGTGTTCTCTCACAAAGACTGATTCAGTGGGACTAGAAGGAAAGCTTACCTCTAGGGAAGAAAAGACAAGTGAAATAAATTCTCAGTGAAATAAAGTTGGTAGAAATCTGGGGTATAAACATTGCTGGGTTATCATTTGTGGAAGAACATTAGTTCTTTTAACAAATAATTTCCAAATTCAGCATTACTTCTGAAAAAGCATTTGCATCTTTTTCTACATATGCATGGTTAACCTTTGAATAATATGGGATATACAGGCGCCAACTCCCCTGTGCCATCAAAAACCCACATATACTTTTTAATTCCCCACTGAATTTAACAATAGCATACTGTTGACTGGAAGCCTTACTGATACATAGTCAACACATATTTTGTATGTTATATATATTATATGCTGTATTATTAAACTAGGCTAGAGAAAATGCAATTAATTATAATAAAAAAACACACTGACAGTACCTACTGTATCTGTTGGAAAAACTTGTGTATAAGTAGACCCCTGCCATTTGAACCTATGTTATTGGAGGGTCTACTGTATAGTTGTAAATATCTGTAGAAGTGTATATATCAAAATCAATTCCAAACACATCCCAAGAGTTGCAAAACATATCCCTATATCTTCATGCAGTCTTATAAAAAGTAGTTAATCATAATTTTATTGAAAATACAGCCAATTAGTACACATCAGTAGTCAAGCAAATAGAATCCAGCATTAGAATCCAGGTACCACCAACTATGAGTTCGTTCCATTTCAGGCTTCAACAAATTAGTGAAGTCTGAATTCAATTTGGCTGCCTACTTCAAGTCCCTGATCAATACAGACTAAAAAGAATTGACGGAGTTTTCCACTCCTCGAACCAGATCACCTAAATTTAAAGAGAGAAGTGCCACTTGGAGGAGCAAGTAACAGTAGCACCTGGCTTGGGGTGTGGTGTGGAGGAAATAGTACACTGAAAAGCATAAGAGTCACTACCCCCGAGATCCCGAGTTTGTCTCTGTCACAAATCAGCTATGTGATAGTGAATGAGGACTTCACATCTCTCTGCCTTAGTTCCCTCACTTGTAAAATGAGAGAGTAGATATCTCCATGGGTAGAAATCTGATAGCATTTTTAGTGAGATCATGATTCTCCTGCAAACCAGTGGTTAGCCTAAGAGTCATGGTGTAGAACACCAAAGCAACTACTGTCCTTCATCTGGGCACAGTGGCCTGACCCTTCAGCACACATTGAGCACATGCTGTGGCTCCTCCCTGCCCCCTCCATCCATGGACCTTGCTTTCCCTAGTGCTACCACCATAACTTCCGGTTTGGACTCCAAACTCTGCCATCCTCTGTCCATGTATGCACGTGTCTTACATTTTTCCCCCACTAGATTGGTATCCTTTTATCTCCCAATACAATATAAGGTCTTTGAAGTTGAGACCATGCCTTGTAT
This sequence comes from Lontra canadensis, assembly GCF_010015895.1. Taxonomy (NCBI): domain Eukaryota; kingdom Metazoa; phylum Chordata; class Mammalia; order Carnivora; family Mustelidae; genus Lontra; species Lontra canadensis. Next base: position 14,577,921 of record NW_022631023.1, read on the forward strand.
TTTCTTGTACTCTCTACACTATCTAATGTAGCATCAAACATGCAGCAAGTGTTGGGCCAAACCCTGTGAGCAGGTGGGTCTGGTTAAATAATAGACACTTAATTTTCACTCAAAGAACTTTTGGTCTAATAGACCAACAGAAATCCCAACAAGAAATCATCAAATATGATATTTGAAAAAGTAATGCCTGGGTAGTAATGCCTTTTTTTTTTTTTTTTTTTTTTTTTGAGAAATGTTCTAAGTATGTTTTCCTCCATAAGAGAAACAGAGCCCGTTGCATGGCTGCGAGGCTGAGTCTTTGAGAAGAGCGGTCATTTTCGGGAGCAGAGGGTGGTGGGGTGGGATTTCTGCCGCCTTATCCCCTGCTTTGTGTCATCAGAATATCAAAGGCATTGGAAAGTTGAAAGCAGTAGCTCATGCTCCCTGTACTCAGAGGGCACGTCTTTTCATAAGACGAAGCAATACGCAGAGCCTACTCTGTTAGCTGAGTTTTTCAGTAATATCCCTACTTCCTGAAAATCATCATTCATGTCCCCTTACTTCCCAGGAGGGAAGGGGTTCCGACCACAGCACACACTTACATAGTTCTGCATCAGATCTGGGTGGGTTCTCTCAATGCCATCATCCAGGATGGTCACCATGATGTTCTTTCCCGTGTAGCCTCTCTTCCAGGCTCCTTCGATGTTCATGTCTGATTGGCAGGGATGTGTGTTGTCACTGCAGTGACATATACTTCTTTTTTAAAGTTTCAAGACCTTAGTACACACTCTTGAAATAGCCCATTCTATCATATATATGAGAATACAGTAGCACTGACTTTCAATGTTTGCATGAGAAAGGTCCCTTCTTTTTAAAATCCTTTAAGTTGAAGTGAGGGAAAATGGTAAATGGGCAGGGGGCATATGCAAGCACACACATGTGGGAAAAACATTGTCTTCCTTTCTATTTGTAAAATCACTTTCTACTGTTCTCCTAGATAAACTCTGACACCTAAGAAAGGAAACAACTGCTACAATCAAATTACTGCATGTCTAGAGGGAATAGCAGAAGAGTCAGTGCCTTTGGCTATGTGGACTTTAAGAAAGCCAGATCCCGTATTTCATTATACTTGATAACTTAAAAGGGATTTGCTTTCACATACCCACATAAAAAGGAATTGTCTAAGTTCTCATGCCATGGCAAGAGAATGACTTATGGTTGGCAGGGACCTATGAGATGCTCCAGCACAATGACCTCATTTGCGGAAGAAGTTATGAGGACCCTCTTAGGTTTAAATACATTTTATCATTTCCTACTTAACAAAATTCTTCCATGGTTTATTGTAGAGAAACTATTTAAAATGACCTGCTCATTAATGACATAAAAGGGACTTCTATCCAAAAAAAACTATGTAAAAAAAAAAAAAAAAGAATGAGAACACTGAAACTTAAGCTCTAGCATCACACACACCTGTGTTCCAATCCCAGGGAGACCCTTACTAGGAGCCTGGACAACTGACCTGAAGTCTTTATACATTTGTTCACTTTCCCTGTTAAATGAGAGATGTTCTAGTTTCTACCTTAAATGATACCACACATACAGCCCAAAATAGTGCCATACACGTTGTCAGTGCCCATTTCAGTTTCAATCTTAAGACAGGTATGGTTTATTTTTACATTCTGATTATTAAAAAAAATGTAAGATAGATTCTTAAATCTTAAATAGATTCTCAAATCTAATTTGATAGCACGTTCATGTACAATACAGGACAGGAAAAAAAGTGAACATACCTATGGAATACAATAGATACGGGAAAAATGTTGATAACTTTTATTGAACATGATGACATTTACCCCAAGATTAGTCTCAGAATAACACAATTCCAGGCCACATTCATAACACCCAGGTATTTTCAAAGATAGTGTTCTCTGAAGATAATCATTTATTGTCAGAAAAGGATAAGTGGAATTGACTGGTCCTTTACAGCCCTTCCCTAACCTTCTCTCTTCCATCAAACACACAGCATCCAACTAAACCAACCATCAAACAAAGCAAACCACTCGTATAATGACTTCAGACCGAATGGTGACATTTTCAGCCAATGAATGTTTAAAGCAAATAAATATGCATATTCTCTAGAATGTGTAAAATCGTTCCAAGCACCAAAGAGTCTTTGCAATGCCGACCGACATGTATTAGGGAATTGGAATTGAGAGGAAAAGGGGCCTTAGAAATATTTCTGTGAATTGCTCATTGAAGTCACTCTAAAGTTTCTTTCAGCAATGCAAGTAATGGATGAGGAATTTTAAGATTTATTGAGATTACTGAAGTGCCTGGGTGGTTCAGTCACCTAAGGGTCTGACTCTTGTTTTCAGTTCAGGTCATGATCTCGGGGTCCTGCTATCTAGCCCCCCACTGAGCCTAGAGCCTCCTTAAGATTCTCTCTCCCTCTCCCTCTGCCCTCCCTGCTACGTGTGCATGTATGCTCTCTCTAAAAAATAAAGTACTAAAATAAAATAAGATTTATTGGGATTACTGCCCTGCTTTTCTTTCAAATTAGTGTGATACAGCATTAAGATTGGGTCATTTGGAGACCTCATTTACTCAAGTTGCAGAATTTAAGGAAAGAAATGAAAACTAAATATATAAATTACTTTATAGTTCTAAGCTATATAGTTGTAAGAAAAAGAAGTAGCATATTTAAAGTTAAACTATTTGGTATCACTTATTTTCAGAGAATGGAAGATAACCTTGAAACACATAATAGAGTTCAATTTTATCAATGCTGCTGTTAACTTTTTCTATACAAACATCCGGAAAACCTGAATGAAGAATTAAATCATTTCTTTCTGAACTTCTAAGCACTTTTAGCAATCATATCCTTGGATTTTCTAAGGGGAGACCCAATAAAGCTTATTATCAAGTGAGATCAATGCATGACAAAGAGCCAAATATATATATAAAAGGCAGTGAATAAAAATAATATGTAGTAGTGTAGTAAATTTCTAACAGTCTGTGTTCAGGACTCATTATGGTGCATAGATGTCGTCTACTCTCTCTAATTTGTTTTTAAAATACTTTGGAAATTCATGAGCACAAAAGCAAAAGACAACAATATTTTAGTCATTCGGCCTTTAAGAGATCTGAAAACAGGCTTTGAGTCACACTGAAGAAAGATCGGGATTTCACAAAGATTACAAGAGTTTAGATATACTCAGAGAAGGACGGTTGAGCACAGAAAGAATGAACTTCTTCCAATGGGAGAAAACCTTGTGCTTTGTTTTGACTAAAAGAGATCCAGGCAGGGAATTGTTAAAAAGACAAGTTCAGGTAGAGTGTTGGCCTTCACTTAAAATTCTATAACTTTTACATGGAACTGTCCTTCTCAATCAGATTTAAAAAAAAAAAAATCAGTGATTAATTTAGCCTACTAGCATTGAAAATTCAAACATCTACTTTATTATATTGACAAATGTTAACTAATTGTACATATATCATAGATTAACTAAAAAAAGTTCTGAGACCACATGAAGACATTTGCCCAGGCAGAAATTTATCAATGAGTGAAAAGCAAAGGTGTGACCATGGAGCCCTCCACCTCCTTGTGTGCAGGGCTCCAATGTCACTCTCTCTATATTCTCCAGGAATAGATTCAACAGGTGACAGAAAGCAAGAATGTAATCAACAGGTGACAGAGGCAAATATCACTGCTCCTGGCAGTCTGTCAAATCAGAAATTCACTTATACGTGTGACAAGTCCTCCACCTCAGAACTCTTGGCGGGAAAGATTTGATTCGCACCAATTATTCTACAGCCATGGATGCCTTCTGTGTGGCTTCCCCGGGGCCTCCTCCCTTGGACAGAGACAAACTCTACCAGTTATATTTCTCCCACAAGCTTAGGAAAACAATGGCTGCGATTCCCCACACAGCACAGAGAGTCCAAATACCTCTAAGACGTACTACATTTTTCTTCATAGGTAAGAGCACAGTCTTGCTGGCAGCTTAATGGTAGGCTACCTGACTTCCTGATGATTGGAAACATTCACTTTCTACCCTGGCTACTGAAAAACTTTCCTTTTGTACTAGTACATAAGAAACTAACTAAATTCTGGTTTAGTACTGGCTTACATGTAGTCTTGTTAGCTGTATGTAATAAAACAGACCAAACAGCAAATACGTATTCATTATAGGAATCAAGTCAATTGCTGAGTGTCTGAAATTATAAAACAGCTTAAATAATATTTTATAGGTTATATAACAGAGTATGTATTATTTTATATCATCTACTTTAATCCTCTCAAGGATGAAAATTGATGATTACAAGGATTAAAGTTGATCTGTATCTATTATCATTAAATTGATTGGAGAGACTTTTCAAAAGTCTTTTTGAAAGCTTACTTGGTTCTCCATGTATGAAACACACACACATTAATTGGGGCCTGCAGTGATCCAAGAACCACACAAGGCCTTGGGAATATAACAAAGACTAGGAAGGCTAGAAAATGGCATTCACCCTCAAGTTCTCCTAGATTCTTTAACCCACTGAATCACATACTTCCAAATTTTTGAAATTCATAAATGTGTGAGCGTGTGTTTGCATAAAATTCCTTAATAAGTAGGATTACAATTATAAAATGCACACAAAGTTTAGAATAGTAAAAAGAGAGCAGTATCCTTTATCTTAAGAGACAAATCTAAAATTGGAAATATATATATACAAACAAGTTACCTCCAGCGTAAGTGTGACTCAGTGTACAAATTCTGCTATTTCCAATCAACAAGGAATAGATAGATTAACTAAAGGAAGAATGATTCTGGAGACCATGGACAGAATTATCAGCTTATTTCCAAACATACTTCCAAATATAAGGAAATTTAGGCAAATATTCAGAGGCATTTTATCCAACTTCCCAGAAAGTAGGTCCCTCCCATCGGTTAATTCATGAATCCACAAATGACTTGGTGCATTTTGGTTCCACTTATTTTTTTTTTCCACTCACTTTTAACAGTGATGACAAGGTTTCAGAGCCTGACAATTTCAAAATGACTTCTTCAGATAGTATTTCAAGTTTGTGAAAACACTGGCTTTAAAAAATTAGGAGCACTTGGGTGGCTCAGTCAGTTAAGCAGCTCCCTTCCGCTCAGATCATGATCCCTGGGTTCTGAGATTGAGTTCCACATTGGGCTCTCAGTTCAGCAGAAAGCTTGCTTCTCCCTCTCTCTCTGCCTACTGCTCTGCCTAGTTGTACTCTCTCTCTGTCAAATAAATAAGTAAAATCTTTAAAAAATAATTAAAAAATTAAAAAATTAGATAATGATTCTCAAATGTAATAACGTCTACAGATCTGAATTTTAATGTGATGTGCTGTTGAGTCAGATTTTTTAAATTGATCTTTAAATATACAAGAGTTCCTTTAATTCAATAATTATGATTTCTATGAACTAAAATCTGATATTTACAGGTTGTTTTTAAAGAAATCATTTTCATATGTAACATTTGAGTCTTATGAAATCTATGGAATGTTAAAAACTAAAGCAGGTATAATTATATCTGTTTTACCAAATAAAACCCTAATGTTTCTAAAAATTAAATTATTAACCATCATCAAAACAATGTTTTATTGTTTTTGCACTATAAACAACCCTATTTCCCATCAGTTCTTTCTTACTATGTCATATGTAAAAGTATATTTCAGTAACTGTCATAATTTGGACAAAGCCATGCTAAAATGGACTTTGTGTCTTTCATGAGGACAAAATTTATGAAGATTGACAAAGTCTGTTGGATGTTTCAATTTCCTAAAACGCATCAGTATAACAGAGAAATGATCACATGTGAATTATACATATATCATGAAAGCAAATTGTCTGAGGATAGCTACAGGCAAAATTTCCTAAGCTTCCATTTTTTGTAAAACTACTGCTTTCAAATAAGTACAACTCTTTTTTTTTTTTTTTTTAAATTGAGCTCATTCACTGGTGTTCCCTTAACTCTTTCTAGTTGATCTAATTTATCCATCTGGTGAACTTCTACATTATTAAAATATTTTCCTTCCAGTATGAGAAAGTGAAGCAAGTTTGTCTGTTTGTTTTCCTCTGCTGTCTTCCATTTTTAGTAGAGAGGGGAGAACAAACATGGGAAGAGAAAAAGGACCCAGGGGAAAAGTGGAAGAATGAGAAAGGAGAAAGAGACAAAGAAGAGTCATCCCCACTGGAGATAGCAGCGCTAGCGTGTCTGGCTCCAAGCTGTGAGCTGTGGAAACCCATCCACCACCATTCACGTGGCCACTACTATGACTGGTTGCCCCTGAGGTGGTCCAAGGGAATGGCCCTAAATGGTAATAAAATTCACATTACACACACACACACACACACACACACACACACACACACACACAATGTGCCTATCAGGGATATCCACAAGCAACAGCCTAGTGTTCCTGTCATCTGGCTGAATTTTATCCATCCCCTACATTGCACTGCATGCTTGATGAAGTGGTATATGCGTATAAAAGGAGAATTGCCCCCAAATCCGCTTTTGTGTGTTGCTTTTCTGGACTATTTACATAGACCAGGTTTCATTTACAATCTGAGTGTGAGGGAGAACTGGCTGTGCTAACATGTCACGGAGGTACATTAATTGACACAAGACAATAAGAAACAGTGACATTAAATAGTGCAATCACACCTAAGGGCTCCTGAGACAAAAGGGGAAATCACTCCATCCATATCTTGAGGAAACGTATTAAGAATAAAAAAGTACATATTTCCCAGTAAAACGATGACTATGCTATAAATTCAAATTTAGTAACTGCTGCTAATGAGGTTGTTTACATTTGTGCTGTCACTTTGATATCAAGACACATCACAGATAGGAACAGATCTGTTTGTAATGTGCGATACAACCTTAGCAGCAACTCTCCACAGTGCTTTTGGAGTTCCATACATCGTGTGCACTGAGCCACGTAAAGGGGACATTTCAGAGCAGCCATATTTAATCAGCCTTAATGGACATTTTGGTTATAGTTAAATCATAATTATCACCACCAGCTGCTCAAATTTTGTCCATCCAGCATACATTTATGGAATGCCTACTGTGTACTTCAGACAAAACTTGCTTTTAGTAATGCTCTAGAATCTCACATGTTGAGAGGAGTGTTCCTTTTAGGAAATTACTTCATAATGATAGGGAATGACAAACCAGTACCCTTAAAGAGTAAATGGACCTTTAGGAAGTAATTTTGTCATCTCGTCTGGAAGAAATTTCAAATAATGGTGGTCATGGGCACTTACCTGACACCGACTTCACAACTCTACCATATTTCATATACTCATGACAACCATAGGGATCATTTCTTTCTTTCGCAGATGGAACAAAGGGAAGTGCCTCATATTCTAATCATCTCAAAAGTTGTGGCTACCCAAGCCAAATATATAAATATAAATATGTTTTTATATATACATATATAATACATGCATGTGTTTTAGAATTTATGATAAATATATATTGTTATATATATAAAACACATATAAAAGTTGGTTTGCAATTTATAAATTGAGTCAAATTATACAATTTATATGTAAATTATTTTATTAAGACCTATTTTTCCTATCAACAGTGTTATAACAGTTTCAACTTATAAGGATTACATATTTAAATCAGAATTAAAGTGACAGTTATAGTCAACTGAAAAAAATTCCATAGAAGATCATAAAATACCCAATATATATGGTTTTTCAATATATTATCTAGTCTATTGATATATGTATGAACATACGTATAGTATTATGAATATATAGTTCCATGGAGAGAGCTCATATTCAGAAATTATTTAAGAAGTTTTCTGTTTTCAACTTGTTCATTCTTATTTATAGTCATCCTCATTCTCTTCTGTATCGTGTTTTATCAGGCCTCCAACCCTTCATTAGTCAATACTTCTCTAGGGCTTTCAACTGCTTTACTAGATTACTACAAAGCCATCACTAATCAATTACCTGAAGAATGAATTTCTCTTCTTTGCCAAGCTGAGAATTCATTAAAATTCTTGTCTCTTTTTTTCATAAATTTTAAAATCATGCATCAACTCTTTCAAGCTCATTAAGTTCCCCAGACTATACTGCATGAACTGTTTCTTCTCCCTCTCACTCGCCTTCTGCCTTTTTTCTCTCTTGTGTGTACAGTTGCATCTGATGGGTTAATGCTGGAACCTAATAGGAGTTCCAGAACTATACCACAGTAACAACTCCATTTATATAAAGTGGTGGGTTTCTGTTTGGTTTGGGTTGGGTTGGGCTTTTTGTTTGTTTATTTGTTTTTGTTTTCTTAAAGTAGTGTTCTTTCTCCAGTCATTGATACCAAGAAAGACTCCTTTTTCTTTTTATTTTTTTCTTTTCCTGTCTGTTCCTATTAGCAGATAGAGGCAGGGAAAATTTTATGCAGAGGGGCCTTTAGCATCAGTGTCCCACAGAATCTTCTGGCTTTCCATCACACTTATAGTAAATTCCAATTCCTTGTCATGTCCCTTAAGGTCCCACAGGCTCTATGCAGCTTCTTTCTTTGAAGGAAGCTCACACCAAGCATCTCCTCCAAATCCAGCCACAGTGACTTACTTTCTATTCCTGGATTGGCCCAATTCTTAGCCCTTCAAATCTTTACACTAACTGTTCCTATCACTTCTTAGATCCAGGGTCACCTCCTCAGAGAGGATTTCCCCAGACCATCCAATGTAAACTTGACTCCCATCCTTCTCAGGCATCATCCTATAACCCCATTCACTGTCTTCTTACCATAATCTGTACTGCTTTTAAATTGATTATTTAGAATGCATATCCATCCCCCAGTTAGAATGCAAATCCCCCAAAGCCATATGTGTCCTTCAACTGCAGCATCCTAGAATCTGGAATATTATCTATAAAAGTGGCACAGAATAAGTAGGAGTTGAGTGAATAAATTGGCTAATAAGATGAATGTTCTCAATGGGACATTCATCATGATTTATGTCTTAAATCACTTAAATCACTTCCTAGGCCCTCCCACTGATAAGATCTACCTCAGATATGGCAAAAAGAGACTTGAGTGAGCATGTCACCCAGCTTGTGTGCCTTTCCCAACAATCTTCATCTTCATCTACCCAAATCTTCATCTTCCCAATCTTCATCTACCCAAAGACTGGATTTTCAAGGACCAATTTAGCCTGTGTCCAGGACCAAGTTTTACCAAACTATGAGATTTTATGACAACCTCTCAAAGTTCATTGGTGTATAAATAAATATTAATTTCCTCACTGTCTCCCTTGTTCCTCTGCATATTTCTGCATGATTTTCTTCACTTAACACCCAGAAAGAGCCTTTTATTCATGAATCTCCAGTCCATGTTTTTCCTCTTTTCAAATAATAAGAATAAATACACACACACACACACACACAAAACAAAAACAAAACAAAAAAAATCTGGATTTAAAGAGAGACTATTCAAAAATATTGTAGCAATAATAGAAGGGAGCTACTGAAATGGGAAGAAATCCAGGCTGTGAAGTCTGCAAACAAATACAGAGCTCAAGCTGAAAGGGGATTGTCTTTTATGGATAGGAGTGAATAAGACTAGAAAGAAACAGGTGTGGTGAAATGGATGAGCCCATGGTTTGGTTGGACAGTTGAGCAGCAGAGGTCATTAGGGAGGAGATGTTCTAAATCCCAATGTTTAACCTTAGGAGTAAGTCAAAGTCAGCATCCTGGGAAGAAGAGAGACACTTAACTAAAATTTGGTCAAGTTAAATTAACAGACATTTTGTTTTAATTGGTCAGTGGGGATAACAGTTCAGCTGATCATTTGAGACAAAGAATGGGAAATGGAGAGGAGGGTCAGTGTCTGGCTTTGCCCTGAGTAAACAAGGACATCATCCTCAGGTCTTATCTATGTCATGGGGGAAGGGTAGTTCTTTGCAGTAAGCTGTAAAAGTGGGTGGAATTTTTTTAACCATCACTGATTCCTAGGAACACAGGGTTCAGATAAAGTTTAATATGGTTACTCCCTGTGGGTTTCTAATTCAAAGTAAAACTTAGTATTTTCTGTGATCTACAAGGCCCTATGTGTTCTGACTTGCACCAGTTCTGAGTTATGTCCAACACATCTCACCTATGCCCATTGGCCTCCTAAGTAAGTTTCCATGCTAGACATGCTCCTGCTCCAAGCCTTCTGGACTTGTTTAACCTCTGGCTGAATATCTTGGAGAATAATGACATGTCTTTCTCTCTCATTGCCTTCACGTGTCTACCGAAATGTCATCTTTTTACAAAGCCTATCTTGACCACCTTACACAACAAAATAACTCTTCTCATAATAAACCATCCTTCAAACTCATGATCCTGTTACATTTTACTCCATGGCTCTTATCACAATTGTATAGGCTTTGGCTGTTTTTGTGTTGGTCTCTCTTCACTGAAATATAAGCTCAAGAGGACAGGTACCCTACTCCTTCTATTCACTGCTGTATCATTACTATCTACAATTATTTGTTAATGACTGAATGAGCGAACAAAGGATTAAATGAATGAATGAACAAACAAGTGGATAAAAATAATTGTATTGTCTCAGACTGGGAAATTTTGTTGAAAAAATCATTAGTGTTTAAGAAATGATTTCTCTTAGGAGCCTAGGGGAAAGGAGAAACAAAATGAGGGACCCTAAAATGAAGAGGGTCATAAAACTCTGCATTCAATTCCTAGCATTAGAAACCACTAAAGAAATGTATAACCTATTACAATGTAAATGAAACCAGCGGTAAAATTGATACAAGTTCCTGGTGCTCTATCCATCAGTCTATAATATCACATTGGCATGGACTTAGTCTTCAGTGAGAGATATGGCACCTATTGGCTAAAGATGGAAATGTTAAGGGAATCTCTAAATATATTGAAAACCAGAAAGGGAGAATAGTAATTAATTATGTTGTTAGAATAAATATATGATTTGTGTTCCAAATATAAACAGACTAGATTAACCAAATGTCATACTGACATTTCTAATAATGATTGAACTGTGCAAATTCCATTAGTGAGCTATATCTGCCAATAGAAAAGTTACAGAGGATCAATTAAACAAACAAGAAATTATCTCCCCCCCAAGACAGTCTATGTATCTTCTTGTTCGCAGTGGTGCCTGGATCCTTTGAAAATTAAATAGACATTTGCATAAGATTAATAACTCCTCCCCTTCTTCCTCACACCCCCAAATCACTCTGTCACTTAATACCCTAGAGTTATCTAATATCTTTGAAAAAGAGAGGCTTTTAATGAAAACAGCAAATCAAAAATGGCTTAATATGTCAGAAAAGATCACAGCATTCTAACACAAAGACCTCTGTATTAATAAACACACCTGCAATGTTTCCAAGATTAATGAGAAATATCTTGGCAGAACTCATTTCAGCAGTGAATTTGTCTGGTTACACGTATAGATCATCTTAAAATCGCCTGCTTGAGCATAGACAATGATACCATAAATATGTATTTGAAAAGAAATTTAAATTTGAGGGAGGCAATATCCATTCATTAAAGAGGAGGAAACAAATGCATTACAATGAATCTCAGGTAAATGAAAAGAGCTGAATATAGAGCTATGAAATGGTCTCTTATATTTGCGAGTTTGAGGATATTATTATTCGAAGCTAGGCTATACTTCAGTTGATTTCTTCAGAGGTACTCTTATCTGAGGGTTTAATGGGAGTCGGTTCAATTCCCATACACTAATGCTCTTACAACTGAGGAACCTCAAGTTAAAATTGCTGGATCAAATGTGGGATTTTGCTGTAGCATGGGAAGGCTGAGCTGGCAAGTCCATCATGCAAGCTCCTAGATTTTATCAGCCATGGATAGTCATTCCTGTTCTGCTCAGGCCCTTCTGGTCTTACAGGGAACTAAATTAAGTACAGAGATGCTCCAGAAACCTTTTCAGGACAGATTCCTTTTAATAAGCACAACAATAAAAGAATGCAGACACTGAGAAGGACATTGTTACAATGCCATTTATATGAAGTTTGAGAACAGGCAAAACCTAACTACGGTCATATAATTCACAGCAAAGGTAAAATAAGTTTGAAGATGACCGGAGCACGTGCATGCACGCGCGCACACACACGTACGCACACTCACACAATGTCCACATCTTAACCTCTAGAACCTGTGAATGTGACCTTCTTTGGAAAAAGAGTCTTGACATATGTAATTAAAACTCTTAAGATGAGATTCATCCTGGATTATCCAACAGGGCTCTACATCCAATGACAAGGGTCAAAGACACACAGAAGAAAGACAGAGGAGAAGACGGTCATGGGAGATTGAGGTAGAGAATGGACCGAGGCAGCCGCAAACCAAGAAATGCCCGCAGCCACCGGAAACTGGAAGAGGCAAGGGAGGAGCCTCCCCTAGAGCATTCGGAAGGAGTACACTACTGTTGATGTCTTAATTTTGGCCTTCTGACCTCTAAAACCATGAAAGAATACTTTTCTGTTTCTTGAAACCCCCAAGTTTGAGGTCATTTGTTACAGAATCCACAGTAAACAAAAGCAGGGGGTCATTTCTGGGATGGGGAGGTATAAACTGGAAAGGTGTGCAAACAGGCAGACACTAAGGAGTGTAGAAATATTCTAGTCTTGACTGGGAGGTGGCTGCACGAGATACAGAGAGCCAATACTTAAGGAGAGTACTTTATGTACTTTGCTAGGTGTAGGATACCCCTTGATACTCAAATTAAACAACATAAAAGGAGGTAATTTTTAAAAACTGAAAATAAATGCTCTAAGTTTATTCTTTGCTTTTTAATAGATTAAAATACTCATAGTAGTGAATCATTAACAACATTTCAAACACTTAAGATACTATCAAAAATAATACACTGGGAATGTGTGTATTAAACAATGGACAGTCTATATTTAATCTTTAGGTTCATGAATCTTATATTAAAATCAGGTAAAAACAACTACAGATATAAAATGAGGGCACATTTAAATATAAAATGAAAAAACAAGAGATTTTCTACGTCTAGCATGTTTCATTAAATAAGAGTATCTCAGGGCATCTGGGTTTCTCAGGGGTGAAGCAACTAACTCTTGGTTTCAGCTCAGGTCATGATTTCAGGGTCATGAGATAGAGCCCTACGTCAGGCTACATGCTAAATATGGAGCCTGCTTGAGATTCTTTCTCCTTCTCCCGCTGCTCTTTCCTTCTCACTCTTTCTTTCTCTCTCAAAAAAGAAAAAAAAATTCTCGTAGCCCATGAATTTCTGAATAAAAAAGGCTGCTATTTAATTATTTAATGGGAGTTAAAAATATCCTAAGTAAAAGATTGAATACTACTAAAAAACACACTGCCCATGCGTATGGGGAGGAAGATTAGACATTCTCATTCATTATTGTTAGAGATAAAAAATTAGTACAGCCTTTAGGGAGGGCAATTTGTCAATATCTGTCAGAAATATAGAAATGCATTACTCCTTGACCTAGGAATTGCATTTCTAAGAAATATACCTCACATATACTCACACATGCAAAAAGAAGTTTGTATAGGTTATTGATTTCAATATTGTTGTAACAACCAAAGTTTAGAAAACCTAAATATCCATCAGCATGAACTGTTTGAATATATAACATTCCATCATGCAATGAAATGATTGAAGAAGCTCCTTTTATACTGGCATAGAATGATTTACTTTTAAGCTAAAAAAGGTAGAATGCAGAACAATCCCTGTAATATACTTTTTTTATATAGATTTCATGTATTTAGTTGACAGAGAGATAGTGAGAGAGAGTACAAGAAGCGGGAGCAGCATGCAGAGGGAGAGGATGAAGCAGGCTCCTCACTGAGCAGGGACCCCGAAGAAGGGCTCCATCCCAGGACCCTGGGATCATGACCTTAGCCAAAGGCAGATGCATAACCAGCTGAGCCACCCACATGCCCCAATAGGCTACTTTTTTAAAGGGATGCTCAGAGGCCCAGTTGTTTGCTTGTAGGGTTTGACTGGTAGAGTAATGTACAGAAGAAACATTTTGCAAAATATTCTGGTATCTTCTGAATTTGAACATTACATATTCAGAGTAAATAAAGTAAAAAATATGAGCCATATAGCCTATAAGTAACCTTCTTTTAAGTTACAAATTAGTGAAGTGAGTAGAAAATTCTTCATTGGACCCAAGTATACATAGGAATCTAGTATAAGATAAATGTGTCACCATATGTAAAAGACAGACTAGTCAATAAAAGTGGTTGGAAAATGTAAACCAAGACCCCTATTTTACTAATCTCATCAAGTCCATTACACATGGATTGGAAAAAATTAATGATAAAAATAAAGCCATAAAAGTACTATAAAAAATAGGTATCAAGAAGACTAAGAATATATGATAGCCAAAAATCAGAGGAAAAATGATAGGTAGATTGATATACACATATGTAGCAAAAATAAAATTTAAAAGCAAACAACAAAAACTACAAAATACAAGAGAAAAAATATTAATGTTTATTCAACAAACATTTATCAAGCAGCTACTAAGTGCTAGAAAATGGGAAATTGAGGTCAATGAAACTGAAACAGATTTTGCCCTCATGGAGATCTTATAAACAATATGAATACAAATTACACTGAAAGAATTATTTGCAAAGGACACAAATTAATAGAAAGGTCAATAATATATTTAAAATACTCATCTTCACTCAAATCAAAGAATAACTATAAAAGCTATATAAAATCAGATTATTAGAAATTGATAAATTCATCATTAAGAATGGAGGAAATGGATTCCTTCATACATTGTGTGGGAGGCTATATAAAAATATGTAACCTTTTTACAGGCAAGTCTGACAAGCAAAAAGTAAAACATGTATGGCTTTTACTGGAGCACTTTCACATCTAGAATCTTACATGAAGGAGAAAAACAATCAAGTGCAGAAGAATTTATATGAGTGAGGATGTTCACTCCAGCATTGTTTATAAGAGTGAAAAAACAAAATTAATCCTCAATGTGTATCAATAAACAGCTGATAAAATGAAATAGGAGGAAATGCAAGGAAATTTTCTGGAGCCATCCTAAGGGAAACAAGTTAGTTACAGTCATTAACTTAGAAAGCTACCTATGCCATCATGAGAAAAAAAAATAGTTTTTCAAATCTATGACTTTCCCCATTTTCGAGAAACAACCCTGTCCAATCTTCAATACAAATGGGTTACCCAGGCTGCTGCTGTCTCTCAGCCTAGGACAGGCATGCAATGATCCAGTTAGAGTAACTTGTCTATAGTCAAGGACATCACAGAGGGTGACGCTCCATCTCAGATGGCTGACCACCTCCTGACCTTTGGAGAAGACAGAATCCTGTATAGCAAGGCCAGAGTTTTTTTCAACATTGGAATTACTAACGTTGATGGAGAGTAAATGACATATTCAGTCAAATTCAATATAAACTCTGTCCATGACTCAGCAATTCTGTTCCTGATCTACACCCCTAAGAAGTTTTCTCACAAACCCGTAAAGGAGCATCTAAGACAATATTTGCTGCAGCACTGTACAAGGATCAATAAGCTGACAGTAACCAAATGCCCATTCCTATGGAAGGGGTAGATGACTTCACATGGCCTGAAAGGCAGCTAGAAACAATAGATTAACTGCACACACATAAGAGCAAAGATAGTGCTGAACAAAAAATGAAACAGAAGGATATCTGCAAAACAAAACACTATCCTTCATGCAAATTAAAAGTTCAAGCAAACAGAACTGCTATAGACATTTTCCAGATATTAACAAGATGTGCATTAATCCTATTGCATGGTCACCAGTCTGGGGTAGGAAGACAGTCATGGGAACGGGGAATAGGAATACAATGGCACACACATATATAACTTATAAAGAGGGATATTGTATGGACTAAGGATAATAATATGCCATGGAAGAGGTATATAATTATACTCTATCTGAACAGAGAAGGAAGGAAGGGAAGGAAGGAAGGGAGGGAGGGAAGGAAGGAAGGAAGGAAGGAAGGAAGGAAGGAAGGAAGGGGGAGGGAGGAAGAGAGGGAGGAAGGGAGAGAGAGAGAAAAAGAGAAAGAAAAAGGAAGGAAGAAAGGAAGGGAGGGAGGGAAGGAGGGAGGGAGGGAGGAATATACAGAGGGAGGGAGGAAAAGAGAAAGGAAGGGAAAATGTTACAAAGCAGCACATATAGTATAAATCTATTCGTATGCAATGACGTGTATATACTGTATACATGTATGTGTTTATAGATGTGTGTGCACATGTGTACATATAAAGAGAGATCTGAAAGAATGCTCACCAAAAATGTTCATCAGTGTCACCCCTGGAGTGAGATCTTGTGTTTTTCTTTTTTTAAATATTTCTTTTGTATTGCTTGGCTATTCCATGAGCGTGTGTTATATCTATAATCTGAAGTGATAGGTAGCATAATTTCAGGTATGGGAAGAAATAATGCATGCAGATGCAGCAGATCCCCTCTCCTGGTTTTACTTTCATATAAACGTGGTCTCTAATCATTTCCCTCACTCTCCAGTGTTTCAAACATGAGGCAGATGTGAGAGAAGCAATAGTGATTTCATTTACAAAATATTGAAATGCACTATTAAGATGGATGGAAAATCTATAAGATGCTTCTTCTATAATTAAAAACAATATCTAACCATCAGAAACAAGTTTCCGAGCTTGAAACCAAGCCACAGAAGGAGCCTGAGCCCACAAGGGCCATGCACAGAAATTCTCCTGAGCCATTCACTCTCCTGCCTGCTTTGATTGAGTTGCTTCTGTTTCTACTGTTGCAGTCAGGGTACTCTAGAAAAGCGGCTAATATTTCAGACATGGGTACCCTAGCAAAGTGAAATGAAGACTTTGGTAACCTTTGGAGCATTTGGCTGTGTGAACAATGAAGGCAATATCACCCACTTTCTTTTCAGAACGCTTATTTTCCTAACTTGTCTAATGCCCTGAATTTTTCTATTTCACTATGTTTGTGAGTATGCCAATAACGTTATTACAAAATAATGGCTAAGCAAGCATGTATAATATGGGTAAATTTAGCTTAAGCCCAAAACATGTAAATCTCAAATAAAGGTCCCTCATGATTCTATGCACATGGCTGGAGAGAGTAGTGTTGTTAAATATGGTATTCCCTACAAGTAAGTTTCAGAGATTCCAACTACCATTTACTAATTTCAGAGTAAACAGATACCAGTTAGCACCTAACAAACTGTCTACATAGTCTATCTCATTGATCCCTCTTAATTAAAGGTAATATCTACTTATGAGATGGGTATAATTAGTCCAGTTTTACAGATGAGTAAATTTGAGGTCATTGAAGTTAGGGAGTTTGAGCAAGACCATAAAGGAAACGGATACCAGAGTTGATACACAATTCAGCTATTTTACAGTATAGAAAATCCAAGCATGAGCTTTTCTTTTTCTTGGCACTTACACTGTGCAGGTCATAGCCATATAAACTACAAATCCTCACAAATTAGAGTGCCTACACCCATAAGCTAGTTCCCTCCAGCAAAAGTTATTCTACTTTTTATGAGGTCACATCTCTAAAAAGATTATCATAGCAAGTTAGAATTTTAAGAGCAGGCACGTAGTCCCTAAGTTGTTTGAGAGAAAAGATTTTGAGTAGAAAATATTCACTTGGGCTTGCATTATCTATTTCTGAATGTCAAGTCTTCCCTTGTGTAGTTTCTTGCATGCCTCTTGAAACAGCCTAAAGTTCAGTTTTTATGGGTAGTAAAAGGAAACACTTTAGTTGGGATCACATACATACACATGCATACGTAGCATGAAAGAGCAAAATACAGAATGACTGTCTAATCATAATAGAAATGAATAATATCACTGATAATCATAAGCCCTTAACACTTAGAATGCCCTGACACTCCCCTTTCCTATCTCCCCAATAATACTTAATCATAACAAAGGAGAAAACAGTTTTTCTATCACATGCATTTCATGTGACATCTTTTTTTGAGCATAAATAAAGTATAAAAATAGTTATTGCTGTGGGGATTGAAAACAAATATGTCACCTTTGTAAAGATAATTTTCAATGAATTAGGAAAATAGAACATTTCCGCTTCTTTTTAGGAACTTATCCTAAACTCACCTTGCCCTGTGCTCAATCAGTTGCCCTGTGATACTACCAGGTGCTCAGGCCAAACTAATTTTTTTCTTGGGGATATTATCTCATAATTCAATATGGAATATTCCAAGGAAGATCTTAAAATATTTTCCCAAATAATTTTGAATAATTCTAATTCCCTTTCCTCTGAAAAGCCCTCTTTCTTAAAAAGAAATAAAGGTGTTAGAGGAGCAAATCACAAAGCACAGGGTCAGTAATTCCTCAGAAATGGTCAATACAGCAAGTACTTCACTGAAGTTGAGGGTCTAAGTCAAGGTTTCTACCTGGGAAGCCATCTCTGTTTCAAAACAACACATTCACCTACCAGCAATGAACCTGAAAACCTGGAGTTCAATTTTCATCATGTTTTAGTTGAGAAACAAAACAAGCTAGAACAATAGTCAACAGATTGCATTGTTGATAGGACATGTACAGGGTAAAACCTTACTAAAACATCTTTGATTATTGGATGGATTTGTTCTATCCTAGGTCAAGTAATTTCCTCTGAAGCTTAAGTACACAGAGAAAAGTCCTGATAAGAGTCAGCATATGAAGCAGACATTAGTCTTGTCCATCAAATATCTTTCACAAAAGAATCTCAGTATACACACAAAACAATAAACTGCTATTATGAAGCAATGAAGCATTGTTGCAAATATTTCTCATAAATCGATTTTGACATTTTAATTTTGTAAAAATTGTCAAAATGAGAAAATAAGGAATTGGCCTAACCCTGTGTCTCAGTCCAGCAGGGTAATAGCACCACCTTGGTTTTCTGTCATCTTACTGGGGTTAACAGCATATGTACTTTGGAGTGGAAGAGTGGAACACTACCATAGACCACTAAGAACACAAAATTATGTGCTTAAAGATCTGCACTTTTCCTTAGTTGGGACAAAGAATTGTCATTAAATTGGGAAGTCAGTAGGTAGGAGAATTTATGTACTAGGCTCCATGTTAAGTATTTTTCTCATAGTCTCATTTAATCCTCATAATGGCCCCATGATTTAGATGTTTATTCCTCTTTCACACACAAGGACCCTGAAATTCACATAGCTTGTATTCCACTGACTCAGTTTCTTTGCTCTACATCATGCAGAGGCTTTACCCTCTACCTAGCTTTCCAAGTCCAAAGAGAAGTCACCCTTGATTTCTCTGTCACCTACCACCAATTAGTCTTAAAGTTCTATGGAATCATTCTTGAGTCTGTTTTCTTCTTTTTATCCACTCTGTCACTGGCATAAATGCAATAGCCTCTAGTCTGACTATGCAACCTGAATTAACTTCCCAAATTGAGGATCAGAGTGTGTCATTCCCTACTTAAAGTCCTTCAGTAGGCTACCAGGGGCTGTAGGGTAAGGTACAAACTCCTTAATAAGGTTTACAACATCACTCAAGATGTTCCCTGCTTGCCACTTCAACTATATATAACTCTAAACATACTTCACATTGCTTTCTGTGTTCCAAGCATAATGTAGACTTTTTTCAATTTCTCAAGTGCTCTTTCTTGACCTAGGCCTTGTCACAAGCTATTTTTTTTATGCCCAGAGCCCTCCCCAGCGACCTGCTTCCTCTTTGTCCATGTGTCCTTCTAGTCCTGGGTGAAATAGTACATCCTTGGGATGACTTCCTGGCATTTATATAACACTGTTTCTGAAAAGGTGGTCCCTTAACTAACAGCCTCAGCACACCTAGGTACTTGTTAATGACAAATTCTAGGCCCTACCCCTGACCTACTAAATCAGAATCTCTGGAGCTGTGGCTCCACAATGTGTGGTTTAATGCTCCAGGTTGGAGTGTCTGGGTGGCTCAGTGTCTGCCTTCAGCTTGGGTCATGATCCCAGGGTCCTAGGATTGAGCCCCACATTTGGCTCCCTGCTCAGTGGGGAGCCTGCTTCTCCCTCTCTTTCTCCCCTGCTTGTGTTCCCTCTCTTGCTGTGTCTCTCTGTCAAATAAATAAATAAAATTTTAAAACAACAACAACAACAAATGCTCCAGATGATTCTGATGCTGCTGGAAGTTTGAGACCACTGCACTGTAGGTGAACCCTGACTCATGAGAATTACCTGGAGAGCTTGTAAAAGTACTAATGCTTCAAGCTGTCCTCCAAAGTTTTTGACATTCCTGGTCTAGAATGGAACTTGGAACTTTTTTTTTTTTTTTTTTTTTTTGGCTTTTGTTTTTAAGGTTCTCAATACAATTCTAATGTATAGTTAGGGATGAGGTCTTCTTCCTTAGGCTAATTTGGGTTCAATCTTATTGTTTCCTGTCTTGATACTTGATCCCCTTATTTTCTTCTTTTATTGTCTGGCATCCTTATTAAGAGGGTAGGAATTGAATATGATCAGTTCAAGAAAAATCCCAGCATAAAAACCCAGATTCTGTATTAGTCATTCAACTAAAATGTCTTGAAAAATTGAATGTTGAATGGATGTTCACCTAAGATCCCTGGCCAATGATTAATGGTTAAAGTGCCCTCAATCACCCCCATAAAGAAAAAGTCTGTCATTGAAAAAGTTGAATTTGCTTATTTAGATCGTCTATGACAAGGTCTTTTAAACTTCAAGTTCATCTATTATTATCAACAGGAATTTAAAAGATTAAAAATAGACTGTCACTATTTAGAAAATATCATCCACCTGTTCCACACTAGGGAATAAAAGTGGTTTCTATATCTCCAGGGGTTTTTTTTTTTTCCACTTGTCTTAAGAGGGGTGGTACCTAGCTGTGCAGGTTTAAATTTCAACCCCATAAATAAAATTTGAAAAATATCCTTTCTTTTGGATATTATTCTCTAGTAATCTCTTCATTTCATGTCTTAACTTTATAGCAAATCAAATTATATGCCAAGCACATCAGTGTGGTATTAATACAAATTATGTTAATACCCATTTTATGCAGTCCAAATATTTGACCACACTATGCTGAAGTTTAAGGTGCAGTTTCTTATAAAGGTAAAGAGAAACATTAAATCATACAGAAATAAGTGTAAAACTATTCTAAGTAGGCTTCGTTTCTTTAAATTTAAAAAAGGATGTGTGTTCTTCCAGGGAGAGAAGTAGAGTTGGGATGTTAAGAACAGGCTTAAAGGAAAAGTTATAAAATGCAAATTTCCTATTGAAGAAAAGGAAAGGTAAAAATGACTTTAGAGTAGAGAGCAACTGATCATCATGGTAACAGGAGTAAACTTGGGATATATTTGGGAGTAAAATAACACACAGCTGGACAGAGCTCACTGCAGAGCAGAGAGGCGTGAGACCTCATCTGTTTTGTTTTGTTTTCCCTTTCTATGTGTGTTCTGATTTGGAAGGAGGAAAGTTCAAAGGATGAGGGCTCAGGGCTGATAGAGAAATACCACCCAAAGGTGAGTTTTTATGCTGGGATTCTTCTTGAACCAATCAAATTCAGTTCCTACCCTCCTAACAAGGATGATAGACAATTTTAAAAAATAAATAAATAAGAGGGTCAAGTATCAAGAGAGGGAACAATAGGATTGGACCCAAATTAGCCTAAGGAAGGAGATCTCATCCCTGATTATATACCACCCAATGGTGAGTTTCCCTGGACCTTGCCAGGAGTAAGAATGCAGTCCCCTGTAAGCATACTGGCTGCTGTTCTTGTCACCTCAGCTTACTGACTGATTTGGTTAATGGCTGGAGAGAGAAGACAGGGAGATGTGCCTCTCAGATGGGCTGCAGTAAGTCTTTGGTCCTGCAGTACCAGGATTCCAAACTCCTCGGTTCCTCGATAGTTTAAGGGTGTATATTATCAAAGCAACTACAGGTTTCAGTGGACTGTTCAGCAGAAAAGCAAAGAATGAGCTAACCCCAGAGCAGTATGCCAGGGACAGAACCTGCTATATAATTCACAGGACCAGTGAAAATGTGGACCCACTGCCCAAAAATTATTAAGATATTTAAGATTGTAATAGAAGAACATGAAATGAAGCCTGAGTTCCTTCTCAGGGTAGGATCCTGTGAGCACGCAGGTCTCTTGTCCATCAAGGCAGCCCTGGTCAAGAGTTCCAGCTTTGAAAAATTGGGAGGTCAAGAAATAGTACATGATTCTCCACAGCCAATACTGATACCCAAAAGATGTCTGGCTTCCATACTTTCTGCTCCAATTGTGATATCCTGTATCTATATCTAGATTTTATCATAAGTCTGCATCTAGAATTTATAAGTTCTATTTTACTTACAGAGTTTATGTTGTTAAGATGTCAAATAATATGTTAAAATTATATTAATATATTTAGAAGAAGAGAAGCAGGCCGCCTGTTTTGTAAGCCAAGAGGACAAAAATGCTTTTCGTTGATAAACCAAGAAACCAGCGGGAATAAGTATATTATAATTCCCTGCAGAAGACAGAGTTGGAGGGGAAAGCAGGAAAGAAAACTGGATGTCCTGCTGGTAGAGCTTATATTCAGAAATATGTAAATCCACTAAGTAGCAGAAAATGTGGCATTCTTACTTTTGTATGTCTAATCTAGCATAGAGGCATACAGTCTGGCTATATATAACCTCACAATAAAAGTTGGATTGAATGAATGAATAATTTTTCAGATGGAAAAGAAGATGGACAAGACTTGAGGAAGCATATTGCTTTGCTTTTATTACAAGCTGAAGGAAGGCAGTCCAGGGGCATTAGTATGTGATAGAATCCCCCCCCAGGGGCATGCATACCCCCGGATTATGTGGCAAATGTGCTGAGATAATCACCCCCTCTGCCCTTACCCTTTTGTCCCTGTGTGTGCTGTACACACTTTTTTTTTAATCACTTTCTAGATGGGTGGTGGTATTTAGAGGTTGGAAAGCAACAGTTATAACTTATAGGGATATACAGGAACCCCAGTGGCATTACCTAGTTCCTGGCTGTGTTTGATGAAGTAGTGTGTGCTCTATGGAGAGTGTGATAAAGACAGTGAAAGGAAACACTTCATGACTCTACCTTGGCAAAAGGACAGGTAGCTAAAAACGAAAAGAATTGCCAGCGCAGGGGTGCCTGGGCGGCTCAGTGGGTTAAAGCCTCTGCCTTAGGCTCAGGTCATGATCCCAGGGTCCTGCATCGGGCTCTCTGCTCAGCAGGGAGCCTGCTTCCCCCTCCTTTCTCTGCCTGCCTCTCTGCCTACTTGTGATCTCTGTCTGTCAAATAAATAAATAAAACCTTAAAAAAAAAAAAAAAAAAAAAAGAATTGCCAGCGCAGTTCCAGTAGACAAAGAGGGAAACCTGGGAATACCTAATGCTAATTACCTAACATAGGTGAAGAAAGGCCAGCCCTGTCACATGAATATCTTTCAGTGCTCATTTTTGAAATATTTCCAGGATACACTGGCATGGGTTAAAATGAGTTGAAACCTAGAAGAAACAGGGCTTCTGTGTCCTGGACATTTATCTTTGGCCAGTTCCCTTGCATGCAGAATATTTGAAAGTGGAACAGATACTGATGCAGAGCGGACAGTAGCCCTGTTCCTTCCTGCTCTGTCTAAATATAACTAATGCAAAAAGGCGTTTTTGAAAAAGTTTATAAAGAATTCGTTGCCCAAACTTCCTAATGAGAAATTTAACTAAATGTTCACATCCTTCTATATTATGTGTACTTTTCTTTCTCTACTGTCATCAGCCTCCCCTTCTTCAACATCATTGCCCTTGTCCTTGTTAATAATATTTGTTAGTTGCCTTTGTACTCCTAAATGAAGAAATATAGGTTTCAACAAAAGAACAAGGAATATAATCATTGGCCTCTAAGAAATTTAAATCTAGGATACAACTTTTGACAAAGAAGAACGTATGAAATATAGAGTGGCAAAATTCACGTAAACTGACAAATAATCCCAGACCATAATATTTATACATGTGTAATTAACAGTGCTGATAGAACCCTACAATAGTGAGGCAAATGACCTACCTGGTAGGTGAGCTTCTTAATTTTTTTATAGCTCTTCACCCACTTTTAGTACTTTAATCTTTGAAGGATCTCTTCCTTGGGTTTCAAAGATGAAACTTACAGCCTAGTTTTACCCAGTGCCATTTTTTAATGGGAAAAATTTTGTGCCTGCCATCAGTTTTTACTCAAAAAAAGGGGGGGGGATGACAAATAGTTCATTGTGTTCCTCTCCAAAAAGATATGAAACATAAAGCTTTGCCCTTGGTTACATGACAGACCACATCTTTGTAGCTTGAAACATTTTACCATTGATTTTTGGCTCTGTTAATATAGTATGTAAGAAGTTATATACATCAGCTTATTAGAAATTTATTAGTAAGCTCCAAGATGGTGCCAGGAAAGGTTCGTTTCTAAGAGTGTTAATGCTATTCTGGACTAATAGTACACTGCTCAAAACTAGTTTTAACTAAAGTCTTTCTTTTTTCATAATTTAAATGCAAAAGGGCAGCAAACACTTTTAAAATATGACTTAAGACATTTTTCAGTAATGAACAAAATTGTATTAGATTGATTTCTTACCTTATGGACCAAGACATACATTTTAATAAAAAAACATCCAGAGTGTCTAAATGTTCCTATTTAGAAAGATTCATTGGAGTGAAAGAAATATGCCTTTAAAAAAGAAACAGGTCTTACAAAACAAATTAATTTTTTTTAAGCCACAAGATGCACTGACCTTTTGAGAATAAGTGAATTTCTACTAACAAACTATCAGGCTGATGTTATGATTCAAGGGGTGTTATTCGAAATAATTAACCACTGGGAGCTATGGCATAAACTAGTGAGAATGGATCTGTGTCCCAGAGCTAAAACAGGAGGCTCCATACTAACCAAGTATTAATCTTCAACTTGCTAGAATTCAAGAAATATCAGTGATCCCAGAGTTTCCCAGGAATGCTAGAGTAGCATTGGAGGGGTGGGAGGGAGCTCCCAGGGGCTCAAGGCAACAACTATTCACCAACTAGTGTGGAAGTATTTTGATGTTTTAACTACTGTAGAGCCAAAACCTGCTTAGTGATTGATGTCACATGATATGATTCTCATCAAGGAGATGCTGTTTACTACTCAATGAAGTCCTACCTATTCTGGCTTGGGTTTGTATAGCCCAGCAGATCAGCATTCTCACAGCAGTGTGACTCCAGGTGTATGCACACCTTTCTCAGTGAGTCAGGTACCAACCATGACTAGAGTTCATTTGTTACAGAAGGAAAAATCAGGGGCGCCTGGGTGGCTCAGTGGGTTAAGCCTCTGCCTTCGGCTCAGGTCATGATCTCAGGGTCCTGGGATCAGGCCCCACATCGGGCTCTCCGCTCAACAGGGAGCCTGCTTCCCTTCCTCCCTCTCTGCCTGCCTCTCTGCCTACTTGTGATCAAAGCCCAGTAATGACGCTTCACTGGACAGTATGCCCTCTGCTTTAACCAAGATCTCAGATGGTCCAAAATTCAAGAATATGGGGACAACACACCTGGCTAATCTTGCAACAAAAGTCAACCACCAACAAATGAAATAATGGTAAATATAATCAGTCCCTTAATAGACTCATTTCCTCCCACAAATCTTATATTTCATTCTATGAAGATATGAGATATGATACTCCATTCTATGAGATATGAGTGTCCTTGTATTTATGTATAATAAGAATAGGTCTCTACTTTACCAAATACTTGTATGAAATTCTCTGGGAGAAAACTGAATGAGTGGCTGTTTTGAGAGAATGAAATAGTTATGAGTTTGGGGTTTTTTTAAACCCTACAGGAGCTATGCTAATTCAAGTAAAAGAAAATGTTGGCATTGTTTTTAATTTAAACACTTTGCTGAAATAAATCTCAAATGATTAAAAACAGCATGATCATATGCTTATTTTTATAGTTACACATGAAAACATGTTAATGAAATATCAGAACAAATTATAATATGAAACCATTTTTAATTAAATTTTTCTAATGCATCCATATTCATTAAATCTTTTTTACCCTTTGGTGTCAGTAATTCCCTCCTGGCCCATCCCACTTACTAGTTTAGAAGGCTTTTTAAAAAGAAAATAACTGTTTTCGGTTTTATGCTGGAATACGGTGATATTACTCAGGTTTTCATCAACCACTGTGAGGACTTAGGCCTATAAGTATTTTGTCTTCACAAATTTCTCATGAGAGCATTTTGAAACAATTGTGCCAAAAACAGTGTCTGCATGAGCCATGAAAAATTACCAAAATAAGACATTTTTGCTTAGTTGTCCTTAAATGAAGCAAGTTGGGACAAGAAGGCAATAAAGGTACTATAAAGTACTAATCTGCTTGCACAATAGCTATGAACAAATTAGATTTGAGTCAAGTTGTTTAAAGAAATCATTTTGTGGGCTATGAGATTGTGTATCTGAGTGATAGGTATGTCTCCCTGAGGGCCAGCTGCCCCTGTGGTCAGTTGCATACCTAGACTCAGTATAATTACATGTGCATGTTTCATGTAAGTTGTAAATACATGTTGGTAATCATTTGTCCCAATCCCACAAGTACTGGAAGGGTTATTATTAGAGGCATCAGCACCCTGGAGCTCTTTCATTTCATCACGCTGATGTCGGAAATGCTATGCAAGAGATCAGAACCTCAGACTCCGACACGAACACCATTAGAGAAGCAGATTTGGGCATTAATTCACACTCAGAACATTTAGTAAGTCCCCTACATGAAGATGAGCACTGTGGGTAACACAGCATGTTTTCAGTTCAAGACAAAGACTTATATACTTGAACCATAAATTTTAAAAGACTAGTTACCAAGCCATTCAAGAAAATCACAAAGTAGTGTCTGTATCAAGTGAAAGAAGGAGACGCACATGTTGTGATGAGCACTGGGTGTTATAGACAACTAATGAGTCATTAAACACTATATCAAAAACTAATGTACTATACAGTGGCCAACTGAACATAACAAAAAGTAAATTTAAAAAAA
This sequence comes from Lontra canadensis, assembly GCF_010015895.1. Taxonomy (NCBI): domain Eukaryota; kingdom Metazoa; phylum Chordata; class Mammalia; order Carnivora; family Mustelidae; genus Lontra; species Lontra canadensis. The sequence continues at coordinate 14,604,948 of NW_022631023.1, forward strand.
AGAAAAACTATATATTTTCTGATAGGAGAACTCTGCATCAAAAAGATTAGGGAAAAACTATAGAACTTATGGGAATTTATCTGGATCTTGAAAGATATGTAGGATGAACCACTATAAAAACAAAACTATACTCAGATCTTAGCCATCCGCCTATACAACCAAATTAATTCAAATACTCATTAAGTGCCATATTAGTTTCCTGGGGCTGCTGTAACAGCCACAAACTGGGGAGCTCAGAATGACAGAAATTGATATTCTCACAGTTCTGGAGTCTTGAAATCTGAAATCCAGATGTCAGCAGGTTTGCTTCCTTCTCAAGCCTGGGAAGGAGAATCTACCCCAGGACTCTCTCCTAGTTTCTGGTGACCTCAGTCATTCTTTGGCTTGCTGGTGGCATTCTTCTTGGGTCTTCACATCATCTTTCCCTGCGGAATGCCTGTCTCTGTGTCCAAATTTCTCCTTTTTGTAACGACACCAGTCATAGTGGTTTGGAGCCCACCCTAATGATCTCCTTCCAACTTGATTAATTCTGTAAAGACCCTATTTCTCAATAAGGTCACATTTTCAGGTACTGGGGGTTAGGACTTCAACATGTCTTTTTGTGAATTACATAATTCAACCCTTAAGAAACATTTACTAGTGGCCAGTTACTTTGTGAGACATTTAGAAATGATTAAAACAGAGATTCTGCCCTGTTGGGTTTAATAATCTTGCAGACATAATAATCGCAGAGATAAATAGCTCTGGAAGAGCAATGATAATTGATTGATTGCTAGCTCTATGCCTGAGGCTGTTCTAAGAGTGATCCCCAGCTTGGCCCATGCCATACATCTCTCACTTCTTTCTTGGGTTTCCCTGATCTGCAACTTGGAATTCAGGAAGCATCCACCCTGCACTCATGTCCATGAAACCCAACAGTGGAGGGGCATCCACTACTGTTCTTAACTGATGGAGACAGAAACCAATAAATCATGTTTCCCCTTTTTGTCTCCTGGGGGTACAATGCCGAGACACTGTTCATAAGGCTTTCAGAGGATCCCAGCGTCAAATGTCATTTAACCATTGTGCTGGCCAACTCAATCATGCATCCTACTATCTTTTTCTCCTTCCTTATTTTATTCTCTTCTCATATACTTACTACTCCCCAAAATCACAATCCCAACTAAACTACCTGCACTGCAGCCTTGGCCTCAAGTCTCATTTTCAAGAAAATCCTTGTAGTCTAAGGCATTTGGTATCGGATTTTATTTTTCCAGTTCCAAAGATGGCAACAACTGACTTCCAAATGACTTTTTCAAAGCCATGCACCTTTAGACATACCCAGAACTGGCACCTACATCTCTTAGCTTCATGAAGATCTTCCCCACAAGAAGTCATTCAATCTAAAACTCTCATTTATCACCTGTCAGGTATAAGCATGTCGAAGTACATTTCATGAAAGAAAGCATTTTCTATCCTTTCCATACCATCACCTCTGGCACAGAGGAGTGGTAGCTGGTCCCAGTTGCCAGCACCACAGAACAATTTTCTCTAAAAGAAGCTTAAGAATAATTTTACCTAAAGTGGAACTAAAAAAGCAAGCCATAGAAGTAAAATGCAAATGTTCTGTCTCTTAGGGTCCTTCCATTATACAAAAAAACACAAAAACAAAAACAAACAAACAAACAAAACAAACAACAACAACAACAATTTCAACAGAGGAGAAATTAACTAGAACCAAAAAGAAAAAGAAGAGTAGAGATGCCTGACTCAAAGGCAAGCTTGCTTGAATTGCCTCTGCCACCACCCAATTAAAAGTTGAAGCACTGGAGTCTTTTGAGACCTCTCAAATTGTTCTCCGATTATTGCTGGAGAATTTGCAGCTTTAGAGAAATAAATATACGAATGAGGTGCTTCCTCCCATGATGTCCGGAGCCTGTATTTTAAAAGATTATAATTTATAAAAGATTTTTTATTCAGAATTCAGAAAGGTACATTTCCCCTGAATGGACTTTTTTTCTGTGAAGGTCACCTCAAGTTCCATAATGCAGGGAGCCTGTATTCTCCTAGTGGCACTAGAAGCTACATACGAATGAACCAATTGCCATCTAGATTAATTAGAGTGGAAGATGTCTCAAAAGAATTCCATTATCACTGTATATTCCATTACGATGCTGTAGTATATAGATAAAAATCCTGTTTTACCACAATTGACATCCAGAACAAGACTGAGAATTACAGGATATTTTTTTTTTAAAAACATACTATTTCATTCTTTTATTTGACCTTTTCCCCAAATTTTATGATTCATTAATTGTCAGTGGTTTTTGGATAATGCAGTTTGTAATACTTTCATTTTCTTCCTGCTTTTTCTGCTTGTGGAATTGTATGCCTACTCTGGATTAGGTAGATGAGTGTTACATAGCTGCACTGAGCAAAAGGTACTGTCCAGCTATGTTGGAGATTTCTATAAAGAGGCAGACCCAAGAAAGTGCTATGAGAAGGTTAACCCTGAAACGCGTCCTCCTGTTAAACCAGTCTTTGCCTTTAAACCAGTTAAAACCTCAGAATCCTCAGTCTTTGGGAAACAATGCAGTGATAGAGGTTTTCACACATTTAGGGAGTTTGTTACGTGAAGAGAGACAGATGGAAGCAACTTCCAAGAAAATACTATGTGCTGTAACCTCAAGAAGATTTAGAAGAGGGGAAAAAGCCATTTTCAAAGAGCCTATTTTCAAAGCACATGCTTCCCTTGGGGATAAGATAAACTTCATTTTATCTTTTTCTGTTATAGTTTTCATAGTCCCTACGCTGAATGAAGCATATAGTACCATGCTCATAGACAGCTGTCCTCATGTGCAAAAAAGAATATTTGGAGATGGGTAGCTATTACTGTAGCAATGCTAGTTGGTGGTCTTAAGTGCTTGATGAACTGCTAGTTTTGACCTTGTCAGTAAATTAAAATCTAAACCTTAGTGTTTGTAACATCTTTCTTTGCATGCCTCTCAACCGGATCTTGTGCAATTTCTGGTTTTAAGAGATGAAGTCCAAGCTCTGTGTCGTGATTTCTCAGTGTCAGACTGTTTGGGACAGGATCATCCCCGTGGTCATGGAGATTGTCATGTGCATTGTAGGATGTGGAACAGTGTCCCTGGCTCCTACCCACTGGTTACCAGAAGAACTCAACCAACCCATAACACCACCAAACATTATAAAATATCCCCCAGGGGACAAAATCACCCCAATTGAGAATCATCATTTTATGTTAATAACATCCCTCTTGTAAGGGTTTTAAGGCCTGTGTCTGGGTGTATGATACACCATGAGCATACAGAGTTCCCTGAAGAACAATATCCTCAGACAATATGTAGAGCTGACAAGAACAGCGGCAAAGGAATATTGAGGGGTAGCTAAGCTCTTGCTCCTGGCTCCCACATGTATACAAGCCCAGTGGTTTTTACTCACAACACCTTTGACACCAAATGTGCCGGGGGCAAGGGGGCGGGGAGTGGAGTTCCACCCATCTATTCTCTAACTCTCTGAATACCAACTGGGTCTCCAATCCTCTGCTGACACTAACTACCCAGAGTTAGCACAGGTCCTCCAGGTTAAGGGCTCAGTCCCACAAGACTGCCCCCACTTGAGATAACTATCACTGATCAGAGCCTCTTACTTCTCACCTATTGGCTATAAATGGGACGTTTGCACAACCTCCTCACAGGTTTGATAATTTGCTAGAATAGCTTACAGAACTGAGGAAAGTGCTTTACTTACTATTACCAGTTTATTATGAAGAATACACCTCACCAACAGCCAAATGGAAGAAATGAATAGGACCAGCCTTTTTTTTTCTTTTCTTTCTTTCTTTTTTTTTTTTTTTTTTTTTTAAAGGGAGCACAAGCAGGGGGAGCAGCAGAGGGAGAGGGAGAAGCAGGCTCCCCGCTGAGCAGGGAGTCTGATGTGAGTCTCCATCCCAGGGCTCTGGGATCATGACCTGAGCTGAAGGCAGATGCCTAACGACTGAGCCATGCAGGTGCCCCCATAGGACCAGATTTGTGGAAAGGTACACAAGCTTCCAGGACCTTCTCAGGTACACATCCTCCCAGCATCCCGATGTGTTCATCAACCCAGAAGCTCTCAACATCACTTTATTTAGGGGTTTTAATGAAAGTTCCATTACCTAGGCATGACTGACAATATCAATCTTCATCTCTCTCCTCCCAGGTTTCAGGGTGGGGCTGAAATTGCTAACTCTCTAATCCTAAAGCTGGTTTTTCTGGCCATGGTCCTGAAGCTATCTAAGAGACCCCAGGCACCACTCATTTCATTAGCATACAAAAAGGCATTCCTATCACTCCAGAGATTGACTGAGAAAGTCTTGTAACCAGAACGGGGAGATTGAGACCAAATACAACAAAAATAGCCCTAGGACCTCTACCACTAGAGAAATTATAAGGGATTCAGGAGGTCTGTGCTAGGAACTAGGGAGGAAGACCAAATATATATCTATTTCTTATTAAATCACAACACCACAAGTAATCCCAATTTGCTCTATTCGCCAGCAAGATTCTTACCCAGCCGTCCCTCTCTGGCTTAGTTCCCATTCAAGGAATAATTTCCTGTGCCCAGGCAGATGGTGGTCCAGGACACAGCCAGAGAGCATCTTTTTTTTTTTTTTTTTTTCTCCTGAAGGGCCTTTCAGTGACAACTGGGAAAAGTGATCTTAAATAGCCAATTTAGGGCTGGAAAGAGAGGAATTTCATAGAATTTAAAGTTGAATAATAGAAAGCCTAAGAACTATGAAAGCTTAAATAATTCTGTGGCCAAAAATAAGAAAAGAAAGATTGGAAGAGAATTGCACAGTGGAGAAGTGAGATTTCCCTGGTACCTGAAAGCGTAATACCCCTCCCAAAAGCAAGCCAAGAAAGATATATGTTAGACTTAAATATAAAATAAAAGTAGAAGGGATAATGCTATAGCTCTAGTACGGTACATGTAAGGTGCTTAAATAACTTAAAAATAAATAAAGGTCTTGACTTCTTGGCACTACTTAAGCATATTCTTCTCTTCTGAGAGCGTGTGCCTTTGGGTCTTCAGAAGGGAAACACAAGTGCGGAGGTCACTGTCTTCTAAAATATATTTCAGTACTACTTTCCCCATTTGAAAATAATGTTTTATTTCCACCTATTAGCTTTCTATCTTAAAGCCAGGAATCAAGTATAAAATGTTTCAAAGAGCTTGGAACACATTTTATAAATAGTCTGGGATCTGAAGACTGAAATTCTTAGATTTTCTGAATCCACAATTTCAATATCTCTTATTAAAATTCCATTGAAGGTGAATGCAATGAAATTTATGTAAGTGTAGAATGCATTTAATTTTTGTGTCCAAACTATCAAAAAGTGAGTTTATACTGTCTTTAATTTTGACGCTTTCCGTGAAGGCAGGTATTTTCCTGGTTTGAGCTACTGGGTAGGAAATCCAGAAATCCATAACCTTAAGACCCTTATGATAAGGTCACTTGCTGATGAGGAAATAAGCTATCAGCCTTGTTTGGGCGGGTGGTTTCAATATTGATGTCTCTTAGGAAATGTGGGCATCAAATTTTGGATTTAGAAGTCATTTCTATTAAAGTTAATTACCTCTTTTTGGTGGTGTTCCCTTTGAATGACATTCAGGAGAAATAGGATGGTCTGAGCTGATACAAAATACTAGATGACTTTGCAAGAGGAAAATTATTTTCTTTACGGCTGTGGGTAACTAACACTGTTAACTAATATTAATTAACTGCCTGGAGAGAGGCCCCGCAGCTGCATGAAATTAGTATGATACTCGCCTACCGAGTCCCTGGGCTCCTGCGATACTGGTCAGGAAAAGGAGGAAATAAAGGCTTCTGAACTCCACTGGAAAAATAATATGCTCTCTGATAATTTTAAGCTAGAAAGTAGTACTTAATCTTAGACAGCATTTTCATCCTCATTCTGCCAATCTGCGGAAAGATAGGAAGCCAGTGTATCTCTTGGTCCCAGTTCCCAGACACCCTCCACGGTCCTCTCAAGCGTTTCTGGCCGAGCCTCTGGCTGCTCCATATTTCTCTCCTTTCTTTCTCCCTCCCAGCTGTGCTCTTGAATGGGCACACATCTGTTTAAGAGAGCAGAAGAATTTGAAAGTAATTGGTGTCTTTCTTGGAACACTAACTCGTGTATTCATTTAACCAACACTCTATTTGGCACCTTCAAAGAATTCAGGAAATACATAAGGTTTGGAACATCCGTCTCCAAATTGGCAGCTTCCTCAGTGAGGGACTATTCCAAACTGAAAACTAGCAACTGCCAGAAATTAAATTTAAATCAAATTGTGCATTCCTTAGTCATAAGAATATAAGTTTTATGTATTCAACTGTATTAGCGCAGATATTGATTCTAAGGCCATGTTTTCACTGTCATGAGAGGCTTGAGCTCAGTATGGCCGCTGTTCTGGTCTCCTTATCTTTCCTTGGTTTGGGGTTTTGGAATCCCAGTTATGTAAAGATTACCCCTTTCAGCAGTACCAGAATGTCCGCCATCACACTCAATTCACCCTGCTGGTTCTGACACTTCTAGGACAAGAGAAAAGACATGACAAAAATACAAAGACAGGCCATGAGTAAGCTCTAATACAAAACCACACCTGCCCTGGACCCTTGCAAATAAATTGAACATTACTAGACAGAGCTAAATACCCTGAAGGTTTTATGTTCAGATGCAATTCAAGCCCAGTAGCAGATAGATACCTAAGGGAAGTGCAAGAAGACTTGGGCCTTATGTTTTCCTTGTTAGTCAGAATCTTAGAACTTCAGATCATCTCAGCTCTCTGCATAACATATAAGTATTCGCACGTCAGATATGACACTGAATATGTTGGCAGGGTTTTATCCATCTTGACATGAAATCGAGTGATAGAAGGAAAATTGGGGCTGGCTTGTTCTGTGAGGAAAGGAAGACTATGCGGTCTACAGGTGAGTTTGTGGAGGCTCCAAATTTGAATGCAGGTGGTCCTGTCTTCCTTGCACTGGTACTCTCAAATTTTTGCCCAGACCGATGGGAGTGGTTGAAAGTAAGTAAAAGCAGATTTACTTATTGTCTTCCTACCTCTTACATAATTAAAGAAATGTGTATATATATATATGCCCCTAAAAAGTCATTTGTTTTTTTTCCCAGCATAGTGGGAGTTCTAGTAGAATTAGAATAACAATTATTACTTTAACGGATATAATAATTGAAACCAGGATGGAGAACCACTAAGTGACCTACTTACCTTCAAAAGTAATTCCTGGCAATTTGCAGAATGAAACAGTGGACCCATTGTTTCCTTTATGATAAATTCAAAATTGAAAAATGAAAGGAAAGGTTTTTAAAATTAACTCTAGTACATGTCTGACTTTTTCTTTTAAATTAGCCTTTCAGGCAATCCCAGAATGTTATGCACAGGAACACCTTACAATGATGATGGCCTCTTTGAAAGATATGAAGATTTAGATCTAGATTAATTTAGATCTATCATTTTCCAAAGCAGATTATCTGTTTAACTGAAGAAACCATGTCCTCTTGACTAAGATCATTACCTGGAGAAACCTCAGAACAACTGAAAAAAAAAAAATCTTCATATTTCAAAAATCTCCATGTGGCAAAGTGTTGAACTGCATAGTTTTACTTTATTTCATGTAAATGACACTCTTTGAAAAGTCTCTCTAACTGTAAAGACATGAATGGAATCCTACTTGAAAGGCTTAATTGAAGATGCCACACAGTGAATCCTCTTGGGAAATGAATATTTACGTTATTATGTAATTTTGTTTTGTTTTGTTTTGATTTCAGCATTGTTTTTTTTCACTGAAAGTTATGCAATACAATCATATTTGATATGTTTTCTCAACATATTAATTAAATCTTTAACAAGGCTAAATGGCCGGTCTTGTTTTAGTACCTGGAAGAGATGAACAGTATTTTGTTACATCTACTTTCCTCTTTCTGGAAGCCAGCTGCACTGGGGCAGGTTGGGATGGCAAAAAATGCTTAAAGTTCTTGCAGGTTTGAGATCATAGGTTCTGGGTTGGAAGTCCACATCAGAGCATGAATTAAGGGCAAACATAATGGATAAGAAGCTAGTGAAAAGGGCCAAATGGGTGTGGTCAGCAAGGGGTTTTGGGTCCAAGGGAAATGGATCAGCCTGACAAAGAGCTTATGGAGAAAGGGCAATTTTTTGACAAGCTGGGCAGGTCTCTCAGGGCTCACTGTGGAATTGCTCATCACCTCACTCAAGGTGCCGTAGATTCCCCCAAGACATGGCATTGTCCTTATCACCAAATATCTTACGGAAGCTATAGGGGAAGGGTGAATGTTGCTAAATTAAAACAGTAAGTCCATGAAATTGTGGAGTCTCCTCCTTTGCAATTTCCAAACATAATCACTTGAAATCTGGGATGCTTCTCTATCCGAATTATGAAAATCCCTTTCAAAAGAAATTTGAATCTTGAGGTTGTATGAAGTGTGACTCACTGACAGATGTACAGTTTTCTATCTGCGCTCATATCCACCACTTTAAATGCAGAGAATGACTCAATCTGTAGCCACTAGTTTTTGAGAAGCCTCTGCAAGATGGTGCATAAACAAGGCCTACTGGAATTACTCCCAATGACTTTCAAATTCAGTAACTATTTTATTGTGAGAAGCTGTTAGGGAGAATTAAAATCTCTGAAGCACCTCAGTACACCATGGTGCCACCCCACGGAGTAATGATTGCTCCTAAAGGCTAATTTGATTATGTGCCGCCATTAATGCTGAAATGGGAAAGTTCCAAGACACTGTCAGACTCCAAATAACTCCTCTCTATCCCCCAAGTTCACTTGTATTTAAGCTGCTGAAAATACCCACTGTGTCTTATTTAAAGGCCTGATGCTCTCATGGCTTAAACTTTAGGGAGCATGTCTAAGTTGCATTAAGCTTTTCAAAGAATGGCCACCTTGTAATATACTCACCTGCCACCTTGCTCCAGCAGTGAGGGCTTCCAGGTCGTGTAATCTGACAACCAGACCAGGGATATGAACATGGTGGAGGTGGAAAGAAGATGCACTTGAGCAACACCAGACCTTAGGTAACACTGTCCGTGCCATAGAACAGGCAGGAAACCCATTAGGGAGAAAGAAAGGAAGGTTTGACATCAGAAAACTTGGATTCAAATCACAGGAACCTGGCTTTGGACCAATCAATCTCTTTAAGTCCCAGACTCCATACCTCTAAACAGACAAATCTGTATCATGCAGAGCCACAAGAATCTCAACAGACACATAATAAATGTTACTGTAGATGCCCAATAAATGGTAGCACTCTTTGTTACTATAATTATGAAAAGACTTGAACAATTGCAAAAACTTTTGCTTTGGGATTATTCAGAACTAGAAAATTCTACAGAGAAAATATGCTTGTTAACATGGTCCAGGACAAACCAATCTTAGAATCTTGTTACTACTTGCCTTCCGGGGGTAGGGGTGGATAGGGATATACAAAAGAGGGACTAGAAGCACCACATAGTGAATGAACCAAAGACAATCCAGATAAAGCTAATGAGATTATTTTTTTCTCAAACTTTAAGAATGTATCCTTCTTGGGACACCTGGTTGGCTCAGTTGGTTAAGTGTCTAACTCTTGGTCCTGAGATAAAGTTCTGCATGTGGCTTTCTGCTAGGTGTGGAACCTGTTTCAAGAGTCTCTCCCTCCCTCTGCCCCTTCCCCCAATACCCTCACTCTTGCATGTACATGTGTGCACACACTCCCTCTCTAAAAAAAAAAAAAAAAGAAGAAGAAGAAGAAAAAGAAGAATGCATCGTACTTACAATTAAGCTAGATATTCCATAACTCTCAACTAAGCTGTGTTGAAGTCCCCCAAGTCTGTTTCTTTTCACTTCCTTTGTTCTGATTCCTGATTCTGGTTTCCCTCTGCTTCCTCCTCATGTTGATCATATCTGTGCGTCTGTGGGTCAGTCTGTGGGTAGTATAATGCATGAGTCCAGGGAAGCAAGAAGCAAACTGAAAAAAATGATGTGCCAGGCACTATATTGGCTAGATGTTTTACATGCATTTGTTCAACTAATCTTAATAATAATCTTGAAAACATAGTATTATCCTTTTACACACACACACACACACACACACACACACACACACTGTTTTTAACTTAAAAAGATATCTGAAGGTCTCATGGAAAGTTGCTTCTGAAATCAGAATCTGAATCTGGTCTCATTCACTACCTTCCCAGGGCTGGTGTGAAACAACCATTCTAGCTGACTTCCCTAAATTAGAACCATATGTTTATTTTGTTCTTCTTTCCTGGTGTATCCCTGAGTTTCATGTGAACCCAGTGATAGCAGATCAGAGGCACCACTTTTGTTATAACCCTGTTAGATCTGAGATGGGCTTGAAAGATCCAAAGAGAACACTGGATTAGAAGAGTCTCCAGTGTCCCCCTAAATCCCTGCTAATGACCGTAGCAGAGACTCAGCCTTTGGGGTGGCCCATTCATATTTTTGTGTGATGTTTGAGTACCATATAAGCAAATATTGGCTTCCTTGATTAGAAGTAAATCATTCTAATGATGTTTGTGAGGATCCTTTTCCAAAGCCATCATGTTGATCTGTCTGTCATGATTTGATTCTATTTCATTATAATCTATCTGGCAGAGACTGCCTTTTATTCACCCAGCTTTTTCCTTTCCTGCTTTGGCGTGAAACTAGACGAATGTTCCCCAGCCTTTGTGGCACTTAGGTAGGGCCTCAGGATTAAATTCTGGCCAAGGGGAATGTGGTCAAAGCAACTGGAAGATGGAAGTCCCTAACCTGGAATGTGTCCCCTTTTTTCCCAACATAATGACCCTACAGTACTCTGACAAGAGAAAAAATAAGTACATTTTTATGGTCTTAAACCACTAAGATCTGGAAATGTTTGTCACAGCCTACACTGTGATGTACTATCTATTTCATGAATTTAAAGCCATGATTCTCAATTGGGTGTTTTTTTGTTTTTGTTGTTGTTTTTGCTTTTTTCCACCTTAGAGCTATATATGGTGATGCCTGGTGATGTCACCATTAAAAATGGTGACAACTCATGGAAGGGTGGTATTGACATTAATGGGTAGAGATCAGGAATGCTGCTAAATATCCAAAAACCCAGGACTACCCCCTCAACAAAGAACTAGCCAGCCTAAATGTCACCAGAGCTAAGGTTGAGAAACTCTGGTCAAAGTTAAACCCTCTAAAAGAATGATTACCTGGTAGATACTGGATACATTTTTGTTGATTGACTCCTTTGAGTAAGAACTTAAGAAGAAAAAAAAAAAAGATGCTATTTTCACGCTAACAATCTTTTAAACAAGAATCTGTTAGGAAAAAAAAATCAGTGTCATAGAGGTAGTGACTGTTTACGTTTCAAATTTTCTATATTTAAGAAATTATTTTCATCAAATTGGCATATTTAGAAAAACAAACATCTTTTATTCACAGAAGCAGGACAGTTTGGTTAACTGATACACTTTCATCCTAAGTTTCACCACCCTAATATTAGCACTGTATTGTAAGAGTTAATGCGGTTTACTGAAATAGTTAACCTGAGAAATTAAAGGACAGCTTCCACCCTGACTTTTCAGTTATTCCTTCTCTGCAGAAATTTACCAGTTAAAGCTATTTCCTCGGTGAGAATTGGACTGAGAATTGTCTCTTGATCTGAGAACTGTCCCTGGATGGTGTATATTTGAGTCACCGGGTTGGATTTCAAGTGGCAAACTGAAGAATGCAAATATGATCAAATCTTTTCATTTATTTCAAATATCTCATCTCCATAATCAGATTCTCCTTAAATGTTTTGTGAGACTTCTACTTAAAGGACTCAAAAATGTCTCTGAAATCTTTGAGAGGTTTTTATAGATCGGACGACCATAAATAACCATAACCTCAATCAAACAGACAGTGAAGATTTGTTCTGCACTTCTCCTCTAGGCCAGCTCTTGGTAACGTGCTATCCTGACCTTTCTACTCAATTCATGGCAGGGACTTTGAACATATACTACTTTTTTTTTTTTTTTTAAGATTCATTATTTATTTGAGAGACAGAGTGAGTGAGTGAAAGGAGAAGCAGAGGGAGAAAATCTTCAAGCAGACTCCTCACTGAGCACAGACCCTGACAGAGGGCTTGATCTCACAACCTTGAGATCATGACCTGAGCTGAAATCAAGAGTCAGACATTAACCGACTGAGTCATCCTGTTCTCAGCATTCCTCCCCTTTGGCTCACCCTCTTCCTTTGCTTTCTCTCCTCTAGTTCTCCTTCCACACAGAAGCCATCTGTGGACACTCCACACTTTATAGTCTTGTTCTTTTCTGCCCAGGCAGCCTGCCAATCTCCCATCTTTCCACATAAGGAGGTACCACAAGTGAAGCTTCTACTCTCAGCCTTGTTGCTCTCAAGAGCAGTGTTCTTGCCATGACCTCTGTGGTTCCTCCACACTCCAGGACAAATAATTAAACTCTATGCTTCCAAACCCTACCCTCCAACTAGAACATGGGAATGATAGGGGTACTTATCTCCTATAAGTGAATGTCTGTTAGTCAACTATTAAGAATCGTGCCTGGCACATGTTAAATGGTCTTCCATGTTGGCATGGATGCTGACATTCTTGTTACTCGAATCCTCCTTTCCTCTTCTCAATCAGGAAAATCAAACTTCCTTGCTACTGATCCCCTTAAAGCTGGGCTGCTATATGACAGTTATCCCTTAAACAGGTGAATCCATACTAACAATGCACTAGCAGAAAAAGTCTTGGAGAGAACTTTAAGGAACAGTTCCTTTCTCCTCTAACTTAAAAAGTAAGGTGATCTAAAATTAAGATGAGCAGAAAACATCTATTTTTACCAACTACTATAGTGTGACAGAAATACAGAATTTATGTATTCAAATATATATCCTCATACTTTAATTATAGGAAGTAACATCTGGGGGTTCCTACTTGTACCAGTCAGGGTTCAAAGGAAGAAACATAATTAATATAGATGATAGATGAGAGAGAGAGAAAGTTGAGATGGAAACTCTCAAGCAGGAACTGGCACTGCATAGGCAGAATTTCTGCTTCCTTAGGGAAACCTCGGTTCTCTTTTAAATCATTTCAACTGATTGTGTCAGGCTCCACCCAGGTTATAGAATATAATCTCCTTTACTTAAATCAATGATTGTAGATGTCTACATGTCTACAAAATACCTTCATAGCACAGCTAAATTAGTATTTAATTGCATAACTAAGTCCTACAATGTAGCCAGTTGACATATAAAACGATCACACTACTCTGGGTCAGACATGTGCTTTTGTATTTACTTAGAGAAACCTCACAGCATTGGAATTATCCCCATTTCAGAAATGGAAAAACTTGTGATTCTATGATCTGAGATTGTGTAATTAGACCAAATAATAGGAACCAAGATTTGAAACCCTGCCTGCTTGGTTCTAGGTTTATTTTATGTACATTTTCTGTAGGAAGTTGAGCTTCTTCTTCTACAGCTGTGGTCTCCTAGATAGGACCTCAGTCTCCCAGTAAGTGTGATGCTGATTCCTGATCATCTCTGTGTAGGTATATTACAAAACCACACATCAGTTAGCTTGGACTTTTCCATTTTTCTGTACTATCCACTTCCCTGTTTCAATTGATTAATATAGAGTAACCCCATGTGAACAATGTCCATTTCTAAGAGCTTTAATCTCTCTGTATAATTGGTTGGCATCTTACTCTGCAGGAGACATGGTTTATTCAGAATATTTTACTATGTAGACAAATTTGCACATAGAGATGTCACCATATCAAGGCCAGGTTCTGAACACCTAAGATTTGTCCGTGTTCTACAGTTGTGGGAATAAGTCAGCATACCTTGCAAAGTGTGCTTGACTTTGAAGGGTTCTTCCTCCTTGAGAAGAAGGATCTGAACCCCTATTTTTGGTTCATTTAGATTTTTAGATGTTCAAATCCAGGTGGATTTTGCTTAACGTACATATGATACTATATATGTATCTGTTCACAAGTGAAGAGATTATCTAATTACCCAATCAGGTACTCCTGTATCTCTTCTGAGCTACACAGAATTTTGCCCTAATTCTTCATACCATTCACTTAAAAACTTCGCTATATCTGTATACAAAATTAAAGATTCTATTCTATTTAGTAAAATAAAGGACTTATTTTCAAAGGTACTTGTTTAAGAAACAGCCTGTCGACATATGTTTTTATACTCTAGAATAGAGTGAGTGATTTGTTTTCTATTTTTTATTCCCACTTCACTTTCTTGCCCTGAAGCTGTTTGGGACTTGGTAAAATACTCTGTGGTTTTGTAGGGACAAAGTTATGGTAATTGACAGTAATGAAAATTTCCTCTATACCAGAGGGTTTCACTAAGCTGGCCCACTGTCCATAGAGGGACCAATGCTGATACCAGTGTAGTTTTCATGTCAAGAGCATACTGTTTGCCTCTAAGACATTTTGTGCATGGAGAGTTAAGATGTCTTTTTGACAGGGAGCTGAGCTAGCCAAGAATACAATTGATTTTCCTAGGAGGAAAAATATCTTCCCATTAATTACCTCTTACCTATTTGTGTAATGCAGATGAAAAATTTGTTTGTTTGTTTTAATCAAAGTATATTTTACTATTAATGGAGAAATAAATATTCATTTCTTACATTGCACTAGACAATTTATATTATGAAATTGTTATTAGCTCACACTCTGGGGCAATATTTTTTTCCAATAAGAATGAATGAAAGAAAATAGCTTGCAAATGCATAAAACACACACACACACATCACAGAGAGAGCTCTTGCCTCTGGCATGTCACACTCTAACAAGAACATAGTACTTCCTGTACACTGTATTTCAAGCTCTCCAAATAGGAACTAGAGCCGACTCTCATATCAAATCTGAACTTGCCTGGCCATCCTGTGGAGTCCTCTGCTCCCACCTTCTCCAATCATTAAAAAACTTCTTTTCCTGTTACCATTCAACAATAGTTGCATTAGACACATGAACTTTTTTTTTTAATTTCCTTTGTATAATACCTTTAAGCTCTTTTTTGTAGGTGTTTGATCTCCTTCAAGAAGTGATAAGCTTTTTGAAGACAAGGAAGAAACTTTCTCTTTAATAAGCGTTCACATGTTCTTTGTGCTCACAGTGTATAGCCAAAGAGTTAAGTACAATTTCCTGATTATCTACCTCAACAAAATAAAGCTCTTTATTCTTATAAAGAATTAAGATGGCATGGGGAGGGGAATGACCAAATAGGAAAAGCTAATGGAAAGGATATGATTCCAGGTCAAGTGTTCAGACATATGCTAATGCAAGCAAAGTAACAACCTTCTGTAGCCCCAACCCCATCTCATGGAAGTTACTAGATCACAATTTACTGAAAATTAGAAGTCAAAAGAGATCAAGAGGATTATAAAACCAACTCTCCCTACAAGAAACATACTACTACAATGAGATTATCTAAAATTTCTTAGGGAGGAACTGAACATTTCTGGACCAGGATACTTGGTAACTGAAATCCAATTATGACATCAATGCATGGGAAGAAAGTTAAGAAAATTCTTTCTGAAAACAGAGCCAGAAAGGGGTTTTAAAAATTATTGAGAATTGGTGTTTGAATATAAAGAAATATGCTAATAGAACTGAATTTGGTTTGAAACAAAGTCCATGTAACAAGATGCTATGACTGAGAAAAATCATTATCTTCTTGAACTCTAAGAGACCGTGGAGTCACGATAGATTTCTCAGGAGAACCTTAGTTATAGTGGTTAGTATTTCTTGACAATTCTATAAGGACTTACCATTTTAATTCCAATTTTCTATAACCAAGACAACATATGCCAGCCATGTTTGGAAGCAAATAAAATGTTTTTCATCAATTCTGTAAGCATGTTACCAGAAAATAGAGATGTAGCTGGTTCTTTCAGTGAAAACTTGGAATGTAATGAAACCAATCATAAGGCATATGCTCATTAAAGGTCACTAAATTAACTGGTCAGATAATGTGCCCCCTATGTAAAAATCAGGAGGCATAGTACCCAGCAGGTGATACCCAGAGATTCCTTCTCATTGCAGTAAAAACCTTCTTGGACAACACGGATTGACAGGGTAGGTTAAACTGAGGCATTAGCAGAACTTCTTGTGGCTGGAAGGAATAAGTCATCTGGGGCACACAGCTGAAAGTTCTCTGGGGACCCAGGATCATCACTAATAAGAAATGCTTATTTCCTATTCTAGCTGACAGAGATAAAGTTCTGATAAACCTTTAGCATCAAGAGCAGCCTTGAGGGGTGAGGTGGCATCTAGAGGCAAGTTGACAGAGGTGAACTGGAAGACAGGTCCCGTTCTACCATCTTGCTTCTGATTACTGAATGAAAGAGACATGGGATAAAGGCTGGGGATGGGCAAAAGGCTGAGTTTAGAGTGGGGTAGTAAGAAGAAGCTTTCTTACCAAACTGATCTTATTTTGAATCTGTTTCACTGACACATTTTTCCTTTTCCTTCTGAGAATCTATAAGACCTTGACTCTCCAGTAGTCTCCAATTTTTGCTTCTTTCATTCTTCTCCTGTTCTCTCACTAGGGACTCTGGTCAGAAAAACAAGCAAAGTTGGAACCATATTGCCCAGGGTCTTATGTTTAGGAAAAAATTTGTCTCAGCAAGCAATAGCTTAAGACAAGCTTGGAGGCACATTTTGTCTATACACTCCTATTGGTTCCCCCAACGTGAGCCTCAATTCTTCTAAGTCCTGATAAAATAGCTACTTCCTTCATTCCCAGCTGTTGCCTCCTGAGGTCACTGTTGATGTGGAGCTTGTGCTCCAGAGTGATGCTGTCACCCTGTGGTTGGCTTACCTTTTTTTTAGAGTGCACCAAAGTTTGGAGCTTGTCGATGGCAAAGTGGGTGTAAGAGGAAAGAAGAGAAGGGAGGAAGGAGAGAGGGAAGGGAGGAAAGAGAGGTAAAGGTAGGAAGAAGGGAGGGAGGGAGGAAAGGAGGAAAAATGGTAGATAGAGGGAGTGAGAAAAGAACCAAAAAATACTCCAGATCATTAGTTTATCCCTTATACTAAGAATGGCCATACATATTTTAATTGTACCAGAAAGTCCCTATCTTCTCCCCAGTTAATTCCTCTACCTGATTCCTCACTGTTTATGAAATGTCATCATTAAAAAATAATTTGGTAATTCTGATCACCACAACCACTCCTACCAATATCCTTCTACTACCTCTACTATTGATATTCATTAAAAGCATAAATAAATGTAGATAAATAGTAGAAGTGATAAAGACATCACAATTCAAGCATGAGCATATATAGTAACTAGAAATTTATACTTTTCATAAATAGATCCCCTTTTTAACTTTATTACAACCCTACAGATAAGGCTTTATTACACACATAGGGAATTGAGACTCAGGGAATTTGAATAATTTAATGAAGTTTACACAAATAATAAATTGCACAGTTGTAATGCATAAGCAGGTTTTCTGACTTTAAAATATGTTTCTTTTCAACATGTATCATTTATGAATTTATTTATTTAGCTTGCTGCCTTTTTAAAAAAATACAAACTCTTTTTGGTCAGATGCCGCATACTAATTCATGCTAAGATATCTGAACATCTGAGAGATTTCCATCACTGACTCCTCTCCGGCTCTGTATGATCAGCTGCATAAATTTTGAGTAGAACAACTGACCATATTGTTCAATATTCACCATGACATGCAATTTACTAATGGGAACATTAAGGCTAACTTTTTTCCCTAGGTATACAGCATGAAGGGCAGAAACAAATCATCTTTAGTAATGATGAAGTTTTCTCACAAGTACCACTCACCTTCAAAATGTGCTTAGGAATTATTAATATACTTTCAACATTCTGATTTTCCTGGCTTTCTGAAACTAAGATACCGCAGACGTGCCTGCATGGCTTTGATCACAGGCAATGAAAGAGGACTTTGTGTAGCTTCCAGGGAGACACTGTTGCAGAAAAATCGCAGCTCTCCACCATGCAGAAGAAACTGTTACAGAACACCCCTGCATTCCCAACTCCAGATCAAATTAGGATCAGAAAGCTGTCCTTGGCCCCCTGGAGACTGGTTTTAACTTTCTTTTTCTTTCTTTTTTTTTTTTTTTAAAGATTTTATTTATTTGACAGACACAGATCACAAGTAGGCAGAGAGGCAGGCAGAGAGAGGAGGAAGCAGGCTCCCCGCTGAGCAGAGAGCCCGACGCGGGGCTCGATCCCAGGACGCGGGGCTCGATCCCAGGACCCTGGGATCATGACCTGAGCTGAAGGCAGAGGCTTTAACCCACTGAGCCACCCAGGCGCCCCTGGTTTTAACTTTCTTATCTGCATTTTTCTTCCCTGCCCATTCCAGGTAGCTGCCACAAGAAATATGAAAAGAGTGTTGACTTGCTGATTGCTCTTTGCTGTCTCTCACTTTCATGTTTACAGCAAAGGAAGGAGTAATCACTTCTGTCGGTAGCTTCAGCACTTTGCGTTCCAATGTCCACATGTTTCTTTGGAAGCCCACAACATGGGCTTCCAAAATCTTACTCGATTTTTGGAAATTTGGATTTTATACCACATGGATTCTTTCAGTATTGATTACAAGTGCTGATACCTCTCAGCCTAGCAGAGTTTGGGTCATTAAATTATTACATGTAAAACTTTGCAAAGTTGCTGACGTCATTGTGTCACTGGCCAAATTTATGGATATGAAAGGAGTCATCCATTTGGGTTATTCCTATAGTTTGGGAATGCTGGATCTTATGTTTTCTTAAGTTGCAGAAAGATTCCAAATGTTAAAATCTGAAAGGGAGGGTGCAGATTGGCAAAGGTGCTGAGAAGGGGGGCTATCCTGCTATCCTGATGGAAAAGAGTGGCAGGACCCTGTGGTGTAAACCTGTCCATGAGACTCTCCCTCCTCTGATATTTCACCAAGGACTGTGGCGTTAAACTCTTTAAAATTTAAATTTGAATAAGCTTAGACAAATAACCCTTCCCTTGATCTGCATAGTATAACTCAACTCATACTGGGATATTCAAACAAGACTTTTCTCCATGCAAGCAAAAAACAATAGGTTAAAAAAAAGAGTAAATGGATAAAGCTAATAAATATATAGCCTGCTTCCACAATACTATTTGGAATTCAGGGAGGAGGTATTGTTGGGAAAGTGGGGCTGTCTGTCTATTTCATTTTGCTTTTTGAGAGGAGAGAGGATTAAGCATGCTTACATTCTAATGGCAAAAAGAGTCCAGCATGCAGAGTTAAAAAGATTAGCAAAAAGTCAAAGAATATTTCCTCTGAGAGCTATTGAAACTGTCTACAATCACAGTTCATACTTTCCAACTCTTTACCCAACTAACACTACATTTCTTTTTTTAAAGATTTTATTTATTTGTGATCTCAAGTAGGCAGAGAGAGGGGGCGGGGAAGCAGGCTCCCTCCCTGCTGAGCAGAGAGCCCCCGCTGCCAGCTCCATCCCAAGACCCTGGGATCCTGACCTGAGCCCAAGGGAGAGGCTTTAAACCACTGAGCCACCCAGGTGCCCCTACATTACTTCCTTCCCTTCTTCTCAGGATCTACCTCGCTAACATTGACCCATACCAGGAATTCAGATGGCAATTGGAAATTTCCTTGCTGAATATGAAAAGAGAACACAGCAAGAACTAGAGTGGTTAATGCAGTGTATAGGAGCTGGATACATCCAATTCAAAGAGAGAGCTTTGCTCATTGGCTAGGGCTGTGCTGAAATAGCACGGCCAACATTGCTTCCTGGACTTTCTGTTCCTTTATCTTCCCATGGCTGTACAGCCATCTCTTGAGAATACAGTCTTCTGTAGTACTAAGACATACAGGCAGGGGAAAGTCAAGTCTTGCCACACTGGGAACTCTTTTGTCTATAGAGTAACTGTGATTCTCTACTTTTATTTATTATCTGTTTGGCTTATAATTTAACTTTCAAAGAGCAACTTTATTTCTTCTATTTCTAAGTCGGTAGGTGATACCTTATGGTATCCCACTAGGCTGACAAGAAAAACCATTATAAAATAGTTTGTTGAGGGTGCAACAGTGCAAATTCACTATAAGTAAACCTATGAAAATCTGGTTTTCTACCTAAACAGGGTGTAAAAAATGGATGAAGGCAAATGATACTTTTTTATTTTTGATTATTTTGTTTGGCAGTATCTTGATGTAGAAGAAAGGATTTGTGTGTGTGTGTGTGTGTGTGTGTGCACGTGTATGTGTGTGTATGTGTGTGTGTGTGTGTGTGTGAAAACCACCAGAAATCACTTTGAACATCAAAAGAACGACACTTTACATTGCTTCTCCAGTTGCTCATCTTCAGTTGGTAATTCTCTAGTTTTAATTTGTGTGTCATCTTCTCTAATGTTAAGTCTCTAACCTCTGATCCTCAATGATTCACTAAAATCAATAGTGTCCTACTTCAGATCAGCCAAGTAGTTTGTCTCATTTGAACTTTTTCTCATAATCACATTATAATTAAAATCACTGGGTAAAATTCTCACTCTTCCGAATGAACATTTATGATTTTCTGGATTAGCAAAAACTCTATCTATAAGTGTGTTTGTGTGTGTGTGTATGTGTGTGTGTGTGTGTGTGTACATAGAGAGCAAAAAACAGTAAAAAAAGAGAAAATGAGAGAGAGAGAGAGAGAGACACCACCAATGGAAGGTCACCCTTCTTGATTATTGGTTTATACTCTATTCCACAGTTATTTGTTTAAGCCTTGATTAAATCACTTATCAGGTCATACCAAAATGTCACTATTTGCATTTGGTCTTGCCCCTTACACTGTTCTATCCAACTTCGTATCCCAAGGGCTTGGCACAGAGGTGGAAATACAGAGTGTGTTTGAAAAACATTTAATAGAGGATTTAACCTCAAATTAAGGCCCACATGTGCTCCCTGATCCATATTTTGGGGTAGATATATCTTAAAATTGATATTGCTGATGTTAAAATGAGTATGCAGAAGTGCATCATAGTTCCAAAGCTCCTTGTTATGCGCATCTTTTCTCTTTATCCAAATTTTTAGAAACGTAAAGTTAAGAAAATTTTGCTTCGACAGGCTATTCACCATACAAAGTTTCATTTTTCATCCCATAATTATTGAGGACACACAAAATACCAGACTAAGGATTAAATGTTAGCAATAAAAGTCAGGAAGTGTTTAAAAGGAGAAGAAACAGTTGGCAAATAACCAGGAAGTATGACATAAGGGTTTGTTAGAGAGTCACAACCCCCAGGTTTTAACCCTGAACTCACCATCTCTACCTGTGGGACTTAAGTGTAATCAGTTGTCTCTTGGTAAAAGTCTGTAGTTACCTATTTTCTTCCCAAAATTAGCAGCTTAAGACTGCACAAATTTATTATCTTATGGTTTCTGTGAGTCAGGAATCACTGGGTCTCTTGGATCAAGGTCTTTCACAAGATTCCAGTCACATCCAGGACTGTGACCTCATCTGTAATTCCAGCTCTGCAAGGATCTGCTCCCAAGCTCCTTCATGCATTTGTTGATAGGATTCCATTCTTTGAGGGCTGTTGGCCTGAGGACCTTAGTTGCTGGTGACTGGAAGCCACCCTCTGTTCCTTGCCATGAGGGCCTCTCCAACATACACTCTGGCTTCATCAAAGAGTACAGTCCAAAAAAGGCAATAAAGAGACTCTACTAGCGAGATTGAATCACAATCTTTTAAAACCAAATCATGAAAGTAACATCTCATCACTTTTTCCATATGACTTATTGTGTCCAGTCCGTATTCAAGGGGAGTGAGTTACACAAGACCATCAATACCAGGAGGTGAGGGTCGTTGCTGGCCATCTTGGAGTCTGCCTGTTATAGCAAGTGATGAAATTTTTCTAGGCCTATTTCCCTCTTTTTTAAAAATGGTGATCAGAACATCTCCTACCTCATGAGATTGATGTGTAAATCAAATAGCACTTTGAGCCTGGAGCATAGAGTGAGTCTCAGTAAATGTTAGTTATCACTAGGTCATCACAGCACAGTGGGAACTGCCTGTGTTCAGATTATTCAAAGGATTACAGGAGCATGTGGGAAAAAATTAACACCATGTTAAAAAGTAGAAACAAACTTTTCAGAACAAGTGAAGTGTACACTGAGGCTTGGATTAAGGACAGTGGTAGCCAGATGAGGGATAGGAAGTATGAGAATGGGATTCCAGAGAGAAAGAAAGCCCTGAAGGCAGGGGAGGGCAGGGGAGCCAGTCAGTGCAGGATCCATTGTCCTCTCTCGGTCTCTGGCACTCCCTCCTGAAAGGCCAGACAGAGAGAGAAGGGAATATTGATGTCAGAAGTAGGCAGACATGTGTGCATATGCACCATTAAGCTCCAACCCAGTGACAATCCTTGCCTATCACCTTTAATAAATACAGAAACATTCAGAAACATCCAGAGAGAGAGAAAGAAGAAGGAGAGTAGGAAGACAAGTTAGAATTGCCATGTCTAGGTCAAAAGGACCAGAGTTCCTGGGAATTTCTCCTTTGGAAGTGGGATGCCATTCTGCTCCTGGCCCCTTTCAAGCAGTACTATCGAGTAGTAGGGCAAGCCAGACCACCAGGAAGAGCATCCTTGGCTGAACCATTCTTAAGGATTTAATGATACTGTTAAATTTCACAGTGCAAAACACTCATGAAGTTTGAAATCCACTTCACAGCTCTCATATTACTTATGTTCTTTTATTTTGAATCACTAATATATCTAGATTTCTTCAAAATAAAACATTTCAAAATACACACTGAAAAACCTGGGTCCTATACCCACGTCCTTCCACTCTCTCCCAAAAGTTAATGGGAAACCGCTTTGGTTTTCCTACAACTTATTTTTTTTTATTTTTCTCCCATTTTATTTTGAAAAATTTTAGACCACCAAAAAGCTTGCAATAATCCTATAAAGAACATCTAAATATCCTTCATCAAGATACACCACTTGACAACATTTTGCTGTATTTGCTTTATCTCTTTCTGTACATATACATATGCATATATTCTTTTGACAGTTAGCTACAGAAATTAAAATACTTTATCCCTAAGTCCTCCTAAAGAAATATGCAGAAACAACTAAAAACACCTTAGCAAAGAAGAGCAGCTGGGAGGGTGGGGTGTATGTAGCCCACCCCACTATTAAGCCATACAGTAAAACCTCTATAATTATAGCTGGTGGTACTAGAAGATGACTAGACAGATATACCTGTGAAACAGAATAGAATACCTAGAAAAAGACTAAAGTACATAGGATTGGAAGCAAGAAGTGTGAAATTCTCCAAACAATGAGGAAATGTACATTTTAATAGTGTCTTGAAAACTACATAGCTATTTGGAAAATGTAAACTTGGATTCGCTCCACACATAAAACTTGACTCTGAATGGATATTTGATAACTATATGTAAAAAATGAAAATCAACAATACCAAAAGAAAGCATGAGTGAATTTCATTATAACCTGAAAAAAAAAAAAAAATCCTGGTACCTATAAAATAAATAAATAAATAAATAAATAATCCAGGTATAATTTCAAAAATTGATAACTATCCCTATATTGAAAATTTGAAAACATCACATGGCCAAAAGTGAAATTTTGCTATGGAAATTCATCCAAAAATGTCTTGCATTCCATTTGTTTATCGAACCAAGCAGTAGGGCTTATGATTCTGTGGCAATGAAAATTCCGTGTTTTCAGGCAGAGCAGGGCTCTCCTCTAGGAAACTGTTATTAAACCTGTGTTGGCAGACTTACCAGTATGTAGTATTGTCCCAGTCCCGGGGAACGATGTCATGCTTGGAGAATCTACACACTGTACCTCCAAGTATTTAACATCCTTCTAAATATGTCTGTCAGGTTCCTGTTTTTCCTCTGTCTTCATACTTAATTTTGCATTTAATGCACTTCTAATAAAAACATAAGACTCTCTGCTAAAGATATTCAGTGTGAATATAGAAGCATCAGAAGACAGAAACCCCTTTTTAAAATTCCTTTTTAACAACTGAAATAAATTAAACTCAATCATGTTTGCATGAGTGATTCTATTTTCATTTAAGGGAAACTTGCATTCAAAGATTTTTCAGAATTGGGTAAACTCCTTGTCAGAGTTTTTAAAAATCATTTATTTTTATTTGAGGGCATAGAATAAGATTCCTTCTTTGACAGAATACCATGAAATTAATTTTGGCATATAGTTGTAAATGAGGCCATTGTACCACCTCCATGATTAAATATTCACAAACATCACCCAGAGCTTTCAAAAGGACTCTGTTTCCTTCCCACAGCAAAGGCTTGCAAAGTGATAACATTCCATTTCCTGGTGATGGGCAAAGGCAAGAAAATATATGAAGATCCAAGAATTTGTCAAATGAAACAATAGAAATCAATTTTCTACCATTCTACCTGTGGAAACATGTAAAATGAGATTTTGCACTAAAAAAGTAACTGTTGGATAAATGAAAATATGACAGTTTAATAAAATGGTCATGTCCCAACAGATCACTCAACCAGCAAGCACTGAAAACTTCTGGCAGAAAATTAATATATCAAAATGGCTTGTGTATCCTTCAAGAAATGTGTGTCTTTTAGGAGGCCTATAGCTTGCCTAAATTTATATAACTTTTTTCCCCCTCCATATGACTTTAAAATGATTCTAGAATTCCAAGGATAAAATTAGGAAAGACTTTTTTGCCACAGTCTTCAGTGTTGCCCTCTACCATTACCCACTTTTTACTCACAGTCTGCACCATTTTATTTTTTAAAGATTTACTCATTTATTTATTAGAGAGAAAGAGAATAAGCAGTGGGGAGTGGCAGAGGGAAAGAGAGAGGGAGAAACGGACTCCCCACTAAGCAGGCAGCCCAATGCGGTGCTCCATCCCAGGACCCTGAAATCATGACCTGAGTCAAAGGCAGACCAACTGAGCCACCCAGGTGCCCCAGTCTTCATCATTTTTAAAATATTTCTTTGCTGTTCAAGAGGGACAAAAAAAATGGATCAGAACCCCAAGAAAACATAGATGAACCTGCCAAGCACTGAACATCATAAAGAGATCTTCTCAATATAACAAAATCTGGTCTCTATTTTCAAACCATGACCACAAATAGCCATTTCATACCTTGAGGACTCAGTTTCCTAAATTGTGAAAAGCAACCCTTTAAAAGGATAAGAATTTTTTTAAGGACAATAAAAACAACAACAAAAAGTTATTTTAGAGGAATGTTGAACATTCCCTGCAAGAAAGCCCTGCCCAAGTGGCCATGGACGGGATCAGGGTTGACGAGCAGTCTGAGGACCGGATTATTTGTGGCCTTCATTGTGCAGAAAGGCTTTCCAAGTGAAACAAGACAAGATATTTAAGCAGCTGGTTTCTAGATCTTTAGCTTCCCCAGTAATCTTTCCTAAAATCTATTTGCCTGAGAAGGTAGCCCTCCAAGTGTCTGGGTGGTGAATGGACCCTCTCTGCCTTAACAAAGGAAAGGTCAATCTCCCACCCACGCATCCTCTCATCTCTCTGCAGTGCCCAAGGCGGTAAGGACTCCTGAGTATTGCTAATCAAGGTCCTGAGATGAGGTAAATTCTGTCCCAGATCAGACGCTTTTAAGTATTTTGCTACCAAAACATTAGAGGGGAGTCTAACTGAATTGAATTGAATTAGCTAATGAACAGTACTCCCCCTCCACCCATGTTTTCACTTCCCACTGATCCAGTTACCTACCGCCAATCAAGGTCCAGAAGCAGATGATCCTTTTTCTGGCTTATTATCAGAGGGTCATTATTAGCCTAACGCTAGGTCATAAAACCTACATCACTCACCTCACTTCATCTCATCACATAGGCATTTCATCACCTCACAACATCATAAGAAGAAGAGTGAGTACAGTACAGTAAGATATTTTGAGAGAAATACCACATTGTATAACTTTCATTCCAGTATAGCATTAGAATTGTTTTTATTAGTTATTGTTGTTCATCTCTTATGGTGTCTCATTTATAAATTACTCTTTATCACAGGATGTATATCTAGGAAAAAGCCATGTGTGTAGAGTTTGGTACCATCTCAAGTTTCAGGCATCCATGGAGGGTTTTGGACGTGTCCCTCATGGATAAAGGGGGACCACTCTATCCTTTGATAATGGCTCACTGTTTGATTTTGCCATGTGATGCTGAAGGTGTTCAAAGAATTGAATGACATGACTTTAATGAAAGTCTCTCCATTGCCACTCCTTGTTTATATGAACAAGATTACCACTCTTTGTTTATCTGAACAAGATTTCTGAGCTACCTCATGGCAGTAGTTTGTGAAGATTAAGTTAATCAAGGTTAAAACTGGAAGAGCACCAGGAATAGTAAATGGTATATAGTAAGTACTACAGGAAGGACTGTTGCTATTATGACTGTTATATTAACTAAATAGATGAGTTATATATAATTATAAATATCCTATTTATTAAAGATATGAATATATAAATTATTGAAAATATATCAGTAATAGTTATATTAACTAAATTAGTATGTGCTATAAATATGTAATATGTATGTGTATGTACAGTGTGTACATGTGTGTTTGTTGCAGAAAATATGAAAAGTTTATCCATTAAACATTTCCAAACTATAAAAATGTATTATTTTAAAGTAAAATTATGTGGAGAAAGATGAAGGATAAAGATGATGAAGAGATGGAAAGATGAAGGATGTGTGAATATAGAACTATTTACAACTTACTACATTTTTAAACAGTTGTTGATATTAGGAGTCAAATCACCCTGGTGTTATATTCTACTGCACACTCTAAATAGATTGAAATAATTATTTTAAAACACTAATATTTTGAGTACTCTGGAAATTATACTTTTCAAGTATTTAAACACATTATGAACATTTAAAAATACTGGGCAAAGTTATGTTTGTGGGGAGGGAGGGTGTATTAGAAAGATACGTATGAAGATTTTTGTTATAAGGAATATAAAGAGATTTATTACAAGGAATTGGCTCACCTAATTATGAAGGTTGAGAAATCTCACTATCTTTTGTTTGCAAGCTGAAGATCTAGGAATGCATATGGTCTAATTTAGTCTGAATTCATAGTGTTGAGAACCATATGAGCCCCATGGTTTGGATTCCAGTTCAGATCTGAATGCCTAAGAACCAGGAACACCTAGGATTGGTAAAAAACCAAAGTCCCAGCTCAAGCAATCATGCAAGAAGGGAAAGGAATGAATTTCTCTGTCCTCCCCCTTTTGTTCTATCCAGGCCCTCAGTGGATTTGATGATAGGAAGGACAACTACTTTACTCAATGTATAGGTTCAAATGCTCATCTCGTCTGGAAACGCCCTCACTGGCACACTCCAAATCATGCTTCCCTGGGCACCCCATGGCCCACTCAAGTTGACACATAAAATTAACCATCAAATATATGTGATAAAATATAAATAAGTAAATATATTTGAAGACCTCTAGTTTACACTATATTAAAAAAAAAAATACATGATCTTTTCTATCCTTCTTAACCCCAATGCCCTACCAGAGTAACTGGCCAAAAATACAGCTCTGCCTTCTTCTTACCTTTTCTGAAACTTCTCCAATTTCCTACTCTCCTATGAGAAAGTCAAACTCTTTTTTTTTCTTTTAAAGACTTTATTTGACACAGAGAGAGAGAGAGATCACAAGTAGGCAGAGAGATAGGCAGAGAGAGAGGAAGGGAAGCAGTCTCCCTGCCCAGCAGAGAGCCTAATGCAGGGCTTGACCTGAGCAGAGAGCCCAAAGCGGGCAGAGAGCCCAATGCACGGCTCCATCCCAGGACCCTGGGATCATGA
Organism: Lontra canadensis; assembly: GCF_010015895.1. Taxonomy (NCBI): domain Eukaryota; kingdom Metazoa; phylum Chordata; class Mammalia; order Carnivora; family Mustelidae; genus Lontra; species Lontra canadensis. Next base: position 14,632,858 of record NW_022631023.1, read on the forward strand.
CCTGAGTCAAAGGCAGAGGCTTTAAGGTGCTACCAGGTGCCCCGAGAAAGTCAAACTCTTAAACAGAGTTCACAGTCCCATCAAATCCTGCCCCACATCCCTTCCCTACCTTCTCTTCTACCATTTCTCCATCCACATGGAAACACTGGCCATGGGAATGACCCTAAACACATCCTCTCTTCTTACTGTGGAACACATTTAGCATTAGGAGCCCTCCCCCTAGAATGCCATAGTCCTCATTCCCATCCCATTCAAGTCCATGTTGAAATGTCATATTTCCAGAGGGGTCTTCCTGGACTAACTTATCTAAAATAGCACCCTTATCTCTGTCACTCTTGATCACTCATCTTGCTTTATTGTCAATCACAGCACTTTATGCTGCCTGTCATATTAAATATCTTTCTCTAAAATGCCTTTTCCCTCCACTATGCTATAATTTCCATGAAGGCGGCAACTTGGTCTTACTTTTTCACTCTCAAAAGCCCATTGCCTCAATGGGCACATTGTAGATATCCAACAAACATTTTAAATAAATACATAAGCAAGAAAGTATTATGCACAGTTTAATTTTCTAACAAATGTGTATTGACTTGAATACATTACAAAAGGCTGTGTTGTTATTTATAGGAGCAAGGTCTAGTCTCCTTATCTGCAGATACGTCAGCAAATAATCAGTGACTTTGTTTCCAAAAGGCAGCAAAGTTATGAATAAGAACTTTAGATGACCAGATTCCCTTTAAATTCTTTGACATTATGATAATTTAAGACAGACATATGCATTAAAAGAATCACCTTGTACAATCCATGAATTTCTATTTTTTCAAATACAGCTTACCTGCAGAAACCACATGGAGACGTCAAATCTAAAAGAAAAAGAAAAACCATTGAATTTTTTTTCCAAATTCATCATTAATTGCTTCCACATGACTTATTTTTAGAAATTTCTTAGGTAGGAAGTGTCACTTTTTGCTTTTTACCAGTGCCAGTTTCATTTCTTTGCGAGGCAAAAAGACTTGGAAAAGAAGTTAACCATCCCCAATTGGTTGCAGAAAGATTGCTTTGCTGACTGTCCTCTCAGGCAGGATAGAGTTAAAACCTAGACACATGTTTGTTTATTCTGAACTCTACAATTCAGAATTTTCTCAAAGGTGGAAAGATAGTATGCTATAATCAGTAAAGATGACTTTATAAGAGAAATGTGGAAACAGACACATACATGTGGATACAAACACACACAGAGGGTAAGGGACGAGGAATGCAAGAGTCATCGTTGACAAAATTACCAATGTGGGAAGTCTACTAAATCAGTTCATCCAAGTCTGTCTCTGCCCAGCATAACCAGCTTCTGCTCAGTTCTGTCCTGTTTTCTGATTTGCCTCTTATATTTTTTAACATCTTAATTTTATTTTCTTTTTTCTTTTTTTTTCTTTTTCTCATGTTCCAAGATTCATTGTTTATGCACCACACCCAGTTCTCCATGCAATATGTTCCCTCCTTAATACCCTTTAGACTGCTTTCCTGAGCCATCTCTGTGATTGCCCTGAGCCATTTCTAACTAATCTGCTCAGGAAGTCTCCGTGGGATTGGCTTCCCATGATCAAATAAACGGAGTTCTTCAAGGAGCAGTAGAGTTTACAGCAAAATCAATATTGTATAAATAAAGTTATCCTAGCAGGAGACAAACAAGTAGAGATGCTCATGTCATGTATGGCACTCACGATACTTCTCAGAGCTGTGTTTTGGATGATTACTTCTGACAGAAGTATTTGTCCAGAATACCTACTTTGTTCATTGCATGAATGCTAAAGCCATTTTATGTCCAAAGTTGGGTCCAAAACTTTCCTGTGACCTCCATACCTGTCATTCAGTGGAAAGCGCTGATTTCTATTAAAAGCTTGGATTGCACAGAAGGGCTAGTAAAGTCTTATTTAATGTGATAGCGTAGGACTTTCAGTGAGTATATGAGAGGAAGAGTGAAAAACTAGCGAAGGATTAGTTATTTCCAAGATTTGGGTATGGCTGTGGGACAAGGAGGCTCTAAGTGATGTGGTAAAAACAGTTTTCTCTTTCACTTCTCCTTCTGGAATGTGCCCCTTTTATTTTGTCATTCTTGGCTTGGCTCCCCACTTCTCAGGCCTCCTCTGTCGTTTCATTCTGCCTGAGTATTTCCTTTCCAATATTTTGGCTGAATGTTCAGCTTTGTTAGCAGAAATGCAAAGTGAGCGCTTTGAAGCATTACCCAATAAAATCCAATTTTAAACAGTTAGAGCTACAACTTCCCCCATCCTCTGGGAAATGAGCCTTCAGTTTCTTTGTGCTTTGGGCAGAAATGCCGGAGCCAGAATTATCACTCAGGCCAGAGTCTTGCCAAGATCGTCAGATAAGCCACCTGGCGAGGTCTGGCAGGCCACATTTAAAAGGGGACTTCTTGGAAAGAGGAAGCTGCCTTTTGAAATTGTTAAGCATCAGTGACTTTTATATAGTATTGGCTAAATCATAAGTGGGGAGTATATCTGAAGGTCTGAACATATGTATTCTTTGAAAGAACTCACATTTCCTTAAGTGGATGATAAAAAAAAAAACTTTTTAAGAGCAATGCAAACAACGTTAAAGTCTTAAGAAACTTTTCATTTTATAAAAATGTCTATTTAATAAATATTTAGCCTAATTTTTAAGACTTATCCTTAAGGCTAAAAATACCAGATGTCACATACTACCTGATTTTTATAACTTTTTCTGAGGAGATAGATACTACTATACCCACTTCACAAATAAAGACATAAAGATCTTCAAGGAAATATCTATAGTCAGCAACTTTGAATTTAAACTTTGGATAAAATTATCGCTGAACATTGTGGATGTGTTTCTATTACATAAGTGAATCAGGAATGGGGTGGCTGTTTTCTTGCTCCATTTTTATCCTTTTATTTGATTTCCTGGCGATAGATAAAGTAGGACTATGTTTAAAAAAAATAGAACATGATCTGTAAATTTCTGAATAGGCAGTTTACAAATATTCTGTGTGCAATCATCCCAATGAGTTCTAATTGCTTTCTAGATCCATGGACTTAATTTCATTTCTGGGCCATAATAAAGGCAAAAGGCATAGGCTTGATTTATTTTCACATTTAACTGAGCCTTTCTGAAATATTATAAACAATTACAACCTTTCCTTTACTCCTTTCCCTCACCACTTTTTCTGTGGAACTAGGGATCGATCTCTTGAAAGATGTTTCCAATTTTTAATTATCCACAAACCCACTCTCAACAAAAGTATGATATTCTGGTTACTTAATTATATCCACTTATCTTATTTTCTCCCAGAAAGGTGAGTGATGAATTCAAGTTGTCTTGTCACTAGAAGATTTGGGGTAGGATCAGGAAAGAAAATATTTTTGATTATAAAATAATGGATGACAGAGAAGCGTAATTTGTCAAAGGGATGAAATCAGGGCCACCATGAGCCCATACAGCACCTTTGTAAGAATTAGAAACAGAGCCCTCTCTGAGGCGCACAGCAGAACTTGGCCCCCTTTACCCACTGAAGAACTTATCCTGGGAGAAATGGTAGTGAACTTTACTCTAAATGTACACATTTCAAAGTAAACAGCGATTAGAATATGTATATATGGTTTCAATAACTATTTACCAATGCTTATTACAGGACAGATAGTTTTCTAAGCTCTGGGGAGATGAATACAGCAAAAGTGAAAAAGCAAATAAAGTCTTTTCCTTCATGAAATGCATACCTTCTTAACGGAGATTGAAAATGAATGAATGAATATGTAATATGGTAGTTATGACCCATGCAATAGAGAACAAGGAAGAAGAGGGTAGAAAAAGAGGTATGCTATTTATTATGAAATTGTCATGTAAGTCTCTTTGAGAAAGTAACATTGAGTTAGTGACAAGGCGATTCAGGCAGTGTCCAGGTTGGGGGTCTCTGCAGGCCAGGTAGAGGAAACAAACTGTGAGGACACTGAGCTGAGATCTCTGTATATGTGGGAAAACAGCAAGGAGGCTCTGACGCAGGAACAAAATGTCAGAGTTGGTAGGAAACAAGACAGAGAGGTCATTGGAACCAAGTTGAAAAGGCAGTAGTGCTTAGAGCTTTGGGTTAAGTTCTGAGTGAGAGGGAAAGCCATTGGAGAATTTTGAAAAGAGGAACTCTGTGATATAATATGGCCATTGAAAGGATCATAGTGGGAATGGACTGATGGGGCATGAGGACAGCAAAAATGGCAAATTGGAGACCGCATGGTGATCCTGGGAGGAATGTCAGTAGGTTAGAGGAAGAAGCACTGGTGGAGATGCCTGGAAGGACAATATTGCTTTCTCTCAAGGGAAGCCTCTTCAGATTAGGCCACTGATGTGCTGGAGCTTGTTTGTACCAGATCCCAAAAGGCAAGTCTTAAATTTTTAGGAGTGTTACAAGCCTGTTGTTAAACACAGCCATTATGAAAAAACTAAATTATACAAACTTACAGTTAAAGATATTACATTAAAAACAAAGATAATAAATATTAAAAATGCATCACATCCTAATTAAGTCACTCATTTACTGCTATCTATATCTTTAGGGATTTTTTTTTCTTTTTACATCTTTCGCATCCATATAGAAAAAATACTATATAATGGCACACTGCTTGCCCATTTTTTCCCAGCTTTATGTGGAGTGATATCATGTTGGTAGATTAAAATTACCCATTGTGATAAAGAAAATGTAGTAATTTATATGCAATGGAATATTAGCCTTAGAAAAGAAGGAAATTCCGCCATTGCAACAATATGGATGAACCTGGAAAGTATCATCTACGTGAAATAAGCCGGCCATAGAAGAACAAATACTATATTATTTCACTTACAGAGAAAAATCTAAATAGTTATACCCATAACTATAAAAGCAGAGACTAAATACTGATTATCAGAAGCTGAGGGGAGAGAGGGAAACAAAGTTATTAGTCAAGGGGTACAAAATTTCAGCTATACAAGAGTAATACATCCTAGAGATCTACTGAACAGCATAGAGCTATAGTTAACAATATTGTACTGTATACTTACAAACTTCTAAAAGGATAGAACTTATGTGAAGCATGCTTATTACACAAAATAATAATTAATAATGATAATAATAATAACTAAGAAGGATGGAAGAAAAACTTTGCAGGTGATAGGTGTATGTATGGCATAGATTCTGGTGATGATTTCATGGGTGTATATTTATCTCCAAACTCATCAAGTTGTGTACATTAAAATTATAGTTTTTTATGTCTGTAAAGTGAACTTAAAAATTGTACATGATGGATGTATTTGCTCCATGTAAACACTAAATATCAGAGACTAATCTGTTGTTTTGCTTATTGTTTAGACTCAAAGTGATGGAGAAATGTTAATAATTAAGATTTAACTGAAAAATGTGCCATTTCAAGTACTGAAGTTAAATGAAATTTCAGTTTAATAAATATAATTTGTTCGGGATGCCTGGGTGGCTCAGTTGGTTAAGCAGCTGCCTTCGGCTCAGGTCATGATCCCAGCGTCCTGGGATCGAGTCCCTCATCGGGCTCCTTGCTCGGCAGGGAACCTGCTTCTCCCTCTGCCTCTGCCTGCCTCTCAGCCTACTTGTGATCTCTCTCTCTCTCTGACAAATAAATAAAAAAAATCTTTAAAACAAAATATATATATATACATATATATATATGTATATATATATAAGTTGTTCAAGAGTGGGAAATACTTCAGTAGTAAATCACAAATTATAATATTTGGGGGTAAAGATTAGTGGATTGTGTGCAACTCCATCTGTAAAGTCATAGTTAAATTTCAATTGCAGGTTGGCCACAGATATAAGAGTTTGGCAAAAAATGTTCTGTAAGAATCAATTGGTTGTTTTTTTATCAATTTTTTTCTAAACATTCTTAGGCCAGTAAAATGTATTTGTTCACCAAGAAATTAGCCATAGAAATTACATTTTTTCACTAAGAAATTAACCATAGATATTACCTATTAAATTTTTATCATTTTGATATTCTATGACATTTTGTCACACAGGACTATAATATATTTAAAGGGATATATTAATTCCATGATAAATCAGACTGCATTTTGTTGTGATCCAGAACTGAGTGAAGTAAATATACTAGCTCCTGTTCCCACTTGCCCCCTTTTATACTAGCATAGCCACAAAGAATTTCCCAATGGATGGAAGAAATTCTCTCCCAATCCACTAAGAAATTTTTCTTTTTAAAAATATATTCTTAATACTCATGGGATAAAGTCAATGGTATATCCTTCTCATGATGGATATACCATTAGATATTGGACATTTGACAAATTAAAGCCTCTCTATCTTGAAATGAGACACAATTAATCCACTAACCAAGTCAAAGACAGATTATTAATACTCATGATTGCACCCACTTAAGTCGCCCATTTAAGACACATCACTTGAAGAGAAACAGCAATTAATGATCCATTATTGTGAACCACAAATCATGGTTGCCCACTTCAGTGGTTGGGGGAAAAAAATAAACAGTAACAACAACAATGGAAAGCAGATAATCAACACTGTATCCATTTTATCCACAACACTAAAAATAGTGTTGGCAGGGCTTTGTGGGTTTTGTACCTTTTCCCAGCATCTCTGGAAACCTGGACTCCTATGTCAGGAGGAGAGAACTTCACAGGACTTTAGACTTTTGGATTTAATACTGAGACAGTCCCTGGTAATCATCTCTGGTACACTAGGATGGTTGGTCACCCTACGCTAGGTAGAGATCCAAAAGGAAGTTGAAAAGAAAGGGGGAGGGAGACTAGGATGCAGTGGTTGTAAAGTCATGACAGTAAATGAGATCACCCAAGATTTGTGAACAGGAAAGAAAAATGGTAAAAGAAAAATATATCTATATGGAGCAAGCTGAGGAAGAGAAGCTGATTTAATAAACTAGAAGTTAGAGAGATAAAAAAGGAACCAGGGAACAGATAAGCAATATTTTAGCTAAGTTCCATCCTGTGAATGGCAGCTCAAAGTTGATTCTGTGAGATATATCTTCGGTTGGTGTAATTATCTGCTTGAAATCTTAGATGCAGTTTCTAAGAAATTTTCATTTTGAAAGCTCACTTACACTGAAAAACATAAGAATATTGATACAAATACTTTTGTTTAAAAAATTCATGTATCATTACTGACATTTTTGGGGGGTGATGTTAAGATTACATTCCCTCTTCTTGCCCTGTTCCAGGAGTGTATTTTAAAACTCTATGCACACACACACAAAATTCCTTCAGAGAGGTGGTAGAAAAATACAATAATTATCATAAGTGGCTCAATTCAGCAGTGGAATGTGGAAAAATAAATCTAAACACCAATTATGTACTTTGTAAAGTTAAACAGCTCCTTCATATATAGACTAGCTAACTGGGGATTTAGGCAATGTTTACAAATTACTGGGTGTACTACCATAACTCTTACAAATTCTGCTTTCCTGGAAACAGAGACCATAGTTAAAGTCCCATAATAAAGCCACTGGAGAAATGTAGAAACTATCATAGAGGCTCTATATTTCAAAGCCATGCATCTTGGCATTTACCTTTTTCTCTCATTTCAGGAGATGATTAAAGACTGAAAATGGGTTATTAAAATGTCTTAATTTTTTTTCATAGACATCCACAAGCATTTAAAAAAGCCAAAACTGCTCTCCAGAATCCTTAGACACTTACAGTTGTTTTTTTAAACTCATAATGAAAAGCCAATCTAAAATAAATAGAATCACCCCTTATACACTGGTAACGCTTCCAGAAATCTCATCTCTCTCTACCACAATTATAGGCATGAAAAATGCCTACAAATGATGAAAACCAAGGAAGATCAGGTACTGCATCTCATAGGTGAGATTCTCAGGCCTTTGTTGTCTCCTAATGACCTAACTCACAGTCCTCACATAGCCTGCAGACCTAAGCTTTTTATTGTAAATTGCCCTGTATACCTTGCTAGAGTGTAAGCTCATATGGCAGGACCTGGTGGTGTTTCATTCACTGATTATCCCAAGAGATGCCTGTAGGTGTTCAATAATTATTGTATAAATGATAGCAGATAAACGAACAGGCAGTTCAGCATGAATGGAGGTCTTGTTTGTTTCCCTCCTGCCTGAACGTCCCACACAGTGGGTTTTGCAGGAACTAGAAGAGCAGGTATCCTACTTTCTAAAAAAGTCTTCTAAAGGGAGCTGCTGCTGCCAAGGTCCTTGCCAGTGACCTCCCTGTACCTAGAAACTCCTTGCAAGGTGTCCTTGGGGAGTTGTTGTCAGAGTCTATGAGTTCCCTTCTGGCCTTTTATTCACACCCTCCACTCTATCCAAGGAACACAAGCAGGGCATTGGAGTCACCTCCTACCTTCCTCCTTCTGCTTTTCCTGCTTTCCACACATGTAATATACAAGAATTTGAGAATTTCTCAGCCTCCATCACCCACAAGACTCCCCTTTTCCCCTAGCACTAAAAAAATATGTATATCTAGACTTGGAGGCCCAAGAATCTTGAAGGGACTTGAAACTCTGGCTTCAAAGGATGCTATTTCCAACATATTATGTCAAAGAAAGTTTTGGGGGAAGGTAAACTTAGGAATGCCTGGGTGCCCAATCATAGTCAATCATCTCATTTCTTTGGGTGGAACTCTGAGTTACAATTAGTCAAAACCAGATGACAATTTCAAGCTGTGTATAAGCTGGATTCTGCTTAGATGGTAATCTCTTCTTTCATATCATTTTTGTCATAAATTCATATACTTCTTCCTTGTCCATGCTGCATAAAATTGCAAACCCCCTCTTACCTCAATACTCCTTACTCTTCTGTCTTGCTTTCTTAAAATCATCTGAGATGTTTTACATCGGATGTGTGTTTTATGCATTTATCTTGTTTATTATCCCCCCTTATTCCACCAGAGTATTGTCTCCATGAAGCTAAGCACCGTCTGCTTTGTTATCTCAGGACCTAGAACAGCACCTGACACATGGCGATTGTTCAGTAATTATATACTGGCTGAAGGAATAAAAAAATTTAACTGATAATTGCATTTTCCATGTATAAGCTATTATGATACTTCATCCTCACTGTGATGTAATGATTTACAGCATTGAACTACAATTGACAAGGCTAACTCTCACTTCCTCACTCCCACAGCACTTACTCATGGATATTGTCCAGCAATTCACATCATCCCTTGGCCCTTCCCTCATCTCCAAACTAATAATCCATTATATTCTTACTTTCTTCCTTATTCAACCTAGTCCCCACTCTCCTTCTTATCAAATTTTCATTCCCCAGTTCACTAAACCCTGATAATCTTGACCTTCTATTACATATTTCTATAGTTTTCCAAACCTATATCACTGAATCTATCCTGAATCCCTAAGTACTAATCATCATGGGAGAAAATATGGCTGTGTGGATGCTCTGACAATATTGTGTCTTTGAACATCAGCCGAGACCTCAATGCTGCTTAGCAGATTTGTTACTGATGTTCTCTATCCTGTTTTATCCTGTTCTGTACTCTTCTACATGGACAATTACAGATATTTCCCTGGTCCCTTCACTTTTCCTTAAGGAAAGTTGTAATCCCATATTTTGAAGAGAAAAAGGAAGCTATCAGATGTGGATTTCCTTAACTTTCATCTACCCTCACTTACAAACTTTTCTCTCCCTACACCCATGGTTGACATTCCTACATTGGGTAGCCTGGTTGTCTTCTCAGATGCTGGTCAAATAACCCATATCATGGATTAGGTTCAAGGAACTAGAGCCAAGACAGTAGTTTCTACTCCACATACCCCTGTGTAGAGAGAATTCTAATGTAATTGTCAACATATAATGCCATTATGACATGTTTTTTAAACCTTTTTTTAAATTTAAATTCAACTCATATACATACAATGTATTACTGCTTTCAGAGGTATAGGCCTGTGATTCATCAGTCTTATATAATACCCAGTGCTCATTATGTCACATGCCCTCCTTAATATGGCATGTTTTATAATTATAGAAAATTCTAACATTCTTTATATCTGAAACATCATCTTCAAAAAACCAATATGTTAAACAATAATCTCCAAATTTGTCATTTTAATTTAGCAAATTAATAGCAAAATTAAGACCTGAAACTATATTCTTATTCTTTGCTCCACTTCTAAGATTTGATCCCAATGTAATAATTATAGAAATAGATAGATTCAGGTAATATGTACCCATATATATATTATATCAGAAAACTGTTACCAACCTAAATATTTCCCCATAGAAGGATTAATTAAATTATAATAAATTTATACAATAAAGTTTTAATACAACCATTAAGTGGTATATTAAAAGATTTTATTTATTTATTTATTTATTTATTTATTTATTTATTTGTCAGAGAGAGAGAGCACACAACCAGGCAGAGGTGGAGAGAGAAGCAGGCTTCCTGCTGAGCAAGGAGCTCAATGCTGGACTCATTCCCAGGAGCCTGGGATCATTACCTGAGTCGAAGGCAGCGGCTTAACTGACTGAACTACCCAGGCATCTCATATTAAAAGATTTTTAATGACATGAAAATGATTGTAATGTAATTTTTTTTGAAAACTAAATTATACACAACTATATAGGGAGAGAATTTAACAATGCTTTAAATATGTATATATTCAAAAGAAATATCCCAAAATATTAAGTAAGGTTATCTCTTGGTGGTAGGATTATAGGGGATTTTCATTTTATTCTGAACATACAATATTATTTCAACAATAATTGTAAGTGGTATATTTTAAAAATGTATTATGAGGCATACATATTTTGACTATATATATATGGAAAGTCAAAATATGTGTATATATATATATATATACACACATGCATACATATATGAGTAGCTATTAAGAGCACTTTGGTTTGTTGATACCATGTAAATTATATATCATTTAAATTATGAGGAAAAAATCAGGAAGCTTTAAAGAAACCATAAAAATGGATTAAGTAAACTGAGAAAGATTTCAATATTCTGGAATGGAGACTCTGTGCTTATTTTCATAAAATGCAATTTTTAAATGTTCACTTTCTTCTGTTCACATAAAGACTGATAAATCTCATTCAGTCCTGCCTGCATTGGTTTGATGATCAAAACAGGCATTCCCTCTTCCTCATGACAGGAGGGACTTTTTAAGCACACCTAGCACAAAAGCTTTTCCTCTTAATCTCCCATTTTTGACATAAGTGAATAATAACCATCCTTCCACCCCAAACCAGATCTCATTCAAATGGGTATTAAAATCACTTTTGGAAATGTATTAGTGCTCCAGTTCTAAGATACCTCTGGGAAAGTGTTACAGTGTAAAGCCTGAAAAATCAGAAATCCACCCTTGTTTTGCATGTGGGAGGCAGACAAGACAATCATTTATTGTGGAGAAAAAAAGGTATGCTCTATTGGGCTGTTACAAAAGCTGTAATTTTATTTTGAAGTTCGCAAGTTTTGTTCTCCTGGTTTATGGTTTTTATGCTAAAATTACGGCTTTGTAATGGGTTGTGAAGCATACTTTATGCACTATCATAATTATAAGCTATTACAGTTCATTCTTTGTATCAGGATGGTTTTATGGACATTTAAATGAAGTTTCTGACAATGAAGCTCCAGCTCTAATAGTACTACATTATGGCTACACCTGGTGGTATGCAGTCTCTTGGTTTTTCTATTATAAACCACTGTGGGGAGGAGGGTGGGATTTAAAATCTCAGCTGCTTGCCTCATACTGTGCTCCAGTAGGACATGCAGATTTATCAATCCATTTGTATTTAAATAACTTATATGCTTTTTGCCTCACCAAACTACAAAACCATCAAAGAGGAAAATCACCCCAGTGGTTTCAAGTTCTTTTTGTCAAGAAGAAACTTGAAAGTTTGAAAACATGAAATACGGTGTGTGACTCATCCTTTTCCCTTGACGTGGAACAGCAGCCTTGACATCTTGCTGCTTACTTTCGCTAATATGTTTATATATTAGAAATGATCTGTTAGCATGTGCTAGGGCCATTTTTCACAGTGTTTATGATATTTGTTATGCTTTTGGTTTCTTATTTCTTATTTAAAGGCTGCTGAAGATAGACACCTTATTCACAATCTTCTACAATGGAACATTCGATAAGAACACATTTTTCCAGCTGAAGTGTTGGCTGAGTAGACTCTTGGATAAGATGTAATTAATAATTTTAAACAGCCTATGTGGCAGTAGAGTCTTACTTTGGCTGATAAAGTAGCCAAGGTTTCAACAGCTTTGTAAAGGAATTCCACTGAAGTTGACTCAGAATTGCATAGTAATATGAAAATAAAATTAAATATCGAATGCCAAATTTCCACTTCAAATGACCTTCAAGAAAAAAACAAAGAAAATCCAATTGAGAAAAAAATGCACTAAGAAGACATTATGTGTTCCCACAAAGCAAAAATGTGAGAAGCAGCACTTACTCGGGGCTCCTGTAGCCCCTTAATTCAGGCCTATTATGCATAGGAATTAGAGCCCATATGGTCTTCTATCAAACTGTTCCACACCACTGGGAAAGTATTTATTTCATCAATGTGAGCTAAGTATTTTTAAATCATTACTGAGAAAATGCAGCCTCCTAAAAAAACATAATGTATTCTTTAAAAAGAAGTCAACGGTATCACAAAAACATCTCATCCATATTTGGTTGTAGAATCTGTTTGGCTTCCCATCTAAAGGACTCCCAGTTCTTGCATATTTTAACACATACATAAAGCTGTAAATAGGGGGGCTGCTGTCTCTTCACTCAATGCTTTAGAATTCACTAATGAAGAGGAGAATGAGGAACTCCAAAGATACAAACAGCCCTCAGTGGATGAAGAAATGAATCCTACCACATTGATAATTGTCCAGTAAGATTCAAATCTCAGACACCTGACCTAACTCTCTCTTACAACACAGGAAGTATCAGTGAGGTAAGATTTTTTCCACAGGGAATTACTGCGTTGTATTTATCCACATCATAAAAATGAATCAGTTGCAAAATTTCGGACATCAAAACAATCATTTTGACTGATTTTGTGCTAAAAGAAATATCTGGTTAATGGCCTGGCCATAAACATCGATTTGGTGGCTGAAGTTATATTCATATTAAAGTTCTGTTTTGCTGTATACATAGCGCAAGTGAATCTCAAGAAAATTACTTCTGTATATCTCTAAAGGAACACTCAGCTCTTTAAACCAATTAGGCATAATATTTCTGGGCAGTTATTCTTGTTGATTATGTAGGTTCATGTGTGAAAAGTGAAGGATAAGACCTGTGAATCAAATTATGTTATTCTAACCTCTACTCGAGTTTACACATCACAGAAACCGTCAGGCTAATGCCAAGAAAGGAAGGGCAATTTCTTTGCATAGACTTGCTTGGGTAAGCTTAAAAAGCATATGCAGAGGACAAACAATACTAGTCAGAAAACTAGAAAAGGCTAAAAATATCAGGAGTAAAATCATTCCACTCTCTGCCACCAGAAATATTTATAAAGCCTAGTCAGTCCATTATTCCCTATGTGTTAACTGTAAATATGCTTCCAGAATTATATAATATTAGGAAAACTTGAACTCTCAAATAGTGTTTCCCCACTTCTCTTCTAAGAACCAACTGGGGAACTTATTAAAACATATAAACAGAAAGCAAATTTCGGGTTTGCTGACTTGGAGATTCTGGGAATCTATTTATCTATTGTCATGTTTTAATAATCTCCCCTTTCCCTATGCCCCATGAGTCTCACCATCTGAGAAGTTTGAGCGAAGTTATTCTAAAACTACTGATGAAGAAAATGAAGACTAATAGCTTCCCAAATCTGTAAAACACAATGAAAATTTAGAATATCAAATTTTTCTTTCAAGTAAATAGCTAGTGGTACTAAATTGTTAAGATTCTATAGTAAACACCTCTATACAAGGATAAAATTCCATTAGTTAATATTTCAACTTCTTTTTTTTTAAAGATTTTATTTATTTATTTGACAGAGGTAGAGAGAGCACAAGTAGGTAGAGTACAGGCAGAGGGAGAGAGAAAAGCAGGCTCTCTGCTGAGCAGGGAGCCCAACGCGAGGCTGGATCGCAGGACCCTGGGATCACGACCTGAGCTGAAGGCAGATGCTTAACCGACTGAGCAAGCCAGTCACCCCAGTATTTCAACTTCTTTGCTGAAGAATGCTTTAGCATTTTCAAATTTCAAATTAATTAAAACAAGGAAAGCAATTTAGTTTTTTCACTTGAAGGAGAAAATAACGGAATTATGCATTTTAGCAAGTCTTACGTATTAAGATCTTAATTGCCAAGTAATCAATATTACTTGAAGAAAATTTAAAATTGAGACAGTTATAAAGAATAAGAGGAAAAATCATCTATAATCATTTTCCCTAAAATTTAACTTTTAGCATTTCATTAGACATGTTCGTAGAAACTTTGCAGTCTTAGAATCTTAATTATAATTAGATCGCTTCTCAACAAATCTCATGTCAACTTCTTTTTTTCTTCTTGTATGACTAGAACATAGGAAAGGGCATATTGGCAACTAGCAGAATAAATTGATGGGAAATAAAGAGGGAATTAATGTTATTTTGGTGGTCTAGCTCTTCTTCACATCATTTTCATACAATGTATGTAAGAACATGTATTTTTCATTCTTTAAATCTTTGTTTCAACCACCAACTAATCTTAGTTCATCTTTACATGGCTGAAAGGCATATAAGAGGATTACTCTCCTTTTTTAAATTTATTTTCCTGATAATACCCTCCTACAAGGCTATTTGTAATGAAGCACCACAAATTTGCCCCAGTCATCTCGGCCTTGATCAATCTTACTTCTAATATGAGCAATCATTATCATCAGTGAGGACACCAGAGAAATCAGCAAACCCCTGAATACAAAGGCATTAGGTGTAGGCATAAGGCATAGGCATACCAGAGCTCTTCTGAGGTCAGAAGTTTATTTTAATAAAACCAAATTATCAATGGGCCTCCTGAGAAACTTGAAATATTACTTGAAATATAAGCATTTTTCAACTTTTCAATGAGGAAAGGTAACTATCTTTTCTAATTTTATTATGAAAACACTCTTTTTAAAAATTTTATTGACAAATAATATAAAATATATAATATATAAAATACAAAAGAAAAAACAAAAACAATTAACAAATAATACAAATATGCTTGTATATATTTTAAGTGTACAATATGATTATTGTACATCCCTCATCTCATGTAGATAACATTGTGTGTGTCTATATTGTGAGAATGCTTAAGATCTACTCTCAGCAACTTCCAAGTATAAAATATCATGTTAGTAACTACAGTCACCATGCTGTACATTCGATCTTTGGAACTTATTCTTATAAATGAAAATATAAACTTTTGAACTATATCATTCCATTTTTGCTTCCCTTAGGCCCCAGAACTCACCTTTCTATTCTCTGTTTCTATTAAATAAGGAATTTTTTTCTTTTTTTTCTGTTGTTTGTGTCTGTGTTGTTTAAATATTTCACATATAAGTGAAGTATTTGTCTTTCTCTGTCTTATATCACTTAGCATGTCCTCCAGATTCATCCCTGTTGTCACAAATGGCAAAAAAGAAAAATTTTATCCATTCATTTGCCAAAAGCATTTAGTTTGTTTCCATACCTTGGCTCCTGTGAATAATGCTGCAATGAATGTGGGTGTGCAGATATCTCTTTGAGATGCTGATTTTAATTCTTTCAGATAGATATATATCCAGGACTGGGAATTCTGTATCATATGGTATCCTCTTCCATGCCCCCCACCGTGTCATGCAGTTTTGAGTTTGTTCATCTGTTGCATTCCTCAGGAAGAATGAATAGACCTGTAGAGGGACAATTTAAGGGAGATGGAGGAGGCACCCAACAGTGATTTAAACATTTCATAATTTTGCTAGTCCTGAGTAAGCCGCATTTCTTATTCCAATCAGAAGTTTTATAGGTTGTTAAACCTGGGACACTTTGCTTCTAAAGCAGTTTTTGGTCTGTGTGTGTATTTGCTTGCTTGTGTATTTGTCACTCAGGAAACACTCAGGTCTTCTCCCTTTATTTTTTTCATATGTATTTTCCTGTTACTCTTGCTGATTCTTTTTCTGTCATGAATAGATTTCTTTTCAGTCACTTGCATCTCTTGCCTAGCATCAACTCAGCTTTCTATTACTCTCTTGGTGGAAGGAAGATCTAAAGATCTTCCTTACAGTTTTAGACTTTGTGTGCAGGCTGCTATGAACATTTTAAGAGAAAATGGCAGATCTCTGTAGCCTTTCTCTGTATAATATTCCCCCAATACCTTAAATTTTATTAAGTGTTCTATCTGGTAAATGTCTGTAAATTTATGTAAATGCCTATAAAGTAAAGGTGTACAACATATTAAGAAAGATGAAATACTTATAACATCATTGGAATATGAATTCTAACAACAGTTTTGGGATGCTTATGTATTTTTCAGGAAGTGAACATCTCTCGTAGAGGTGCTTCTGAGCCAAATAAGAATCTTCCAACAGTGAGGGTAGAGAGGGCAACTGTCTGGAGATCCATCTGGCAGGTTATTACTAAATTCTCATCTTTTAGCGATGTCCTTGAAGCTTCATGAGCCCACTAGCTATTTCAGAGACTGCCCGGGCATGGTAGTTCATTTTAGTAGGATAAGCTCTGTTGGGGAGGAAAAATTTTCCTATACTCTTCAAATACTCTTCTGGTTGGTCTAAGAATTAAATTGACATGAGACAGATTAATAGGAGGGAAATAAATTTAATTTTGTACATATGGGCATCCCACATACATGAGAGGTTCAAAGACAGGTAAAATGAGGTATGTATGATATCGTGAGCTAAGAAATAGGATAAGGCCTTGGGGCTTCAAAAGGTGGGAGGGTAATTAACAGGGCAATAAGAATGACATTTGGTAATTAAATGTTTGCCTTGCCATATGGATGGGTCACTCAGATAAGATTTATCCCTGGTAATAATTCTTTTAGGGAAAGACCTGCAATTTAAATTCTTCTAGGAAGCAAAAGGAAGGGCAAAATTTCTCTTGAGCCCACAATGTCTCATTGCTTTCAGCTCAAAATAGCCCACATGCCAAAATGATATATTTTAGGGAAACTCGTTCTGAGCTCCTTTAGCTCCAAACATCATCATGGCTTACATGTCCTAGTTGCTTTATCAACTTCAAATGAGCAAGAAGAATTCAATGTGTGGGGATAAAGAATTGTGCCCCCAAAACATGTAAACTAGCACAGACACTAGGGATAGGAGGGTTTTCCTGAATCAGAGATAACCTGATATGCCATAACTGACATTAGTTTGAAAATGAGAAAATATACCTATAGAATCTAAATGTCCCAAAGTAAAAGAAGCTGTATTTTACAGAGGAAGGAAAACAATAAATTAAAATAGTTATCTGAAAAATATGTATACACTGTTTCAAAAAACATAAACCATATTTACATTTAATGACATAATTATCATTAATGTAGTTTGGGGACTAGGGAACTATAATAAGAGCTTTATTTATTAGCTATATGAATAATTTTCTTTTCTACTTCTTTTAAAATGTAGAAACATTATCAGAAGAAATATAATTAGAAATCAGAGTGTCCAAATTTTAATGAAGTCTTGAGCAGCTCTGGTTTCTTTCCTACTTAAAAATATTGTAAAAATGAAAAAGGAGAGAATTCAAAGATGACTTTCTGATATAATTAGCTTTTAACCTGTATTTCTGAAAATCTGCTATGGTATATTATAACATATTATGTAAGTGAATCAAGATAAATAATCTTTTTCTATAAAAAAGGGGAAAGGGACAAATTGCTTAGAAGTTTTGAAATGTGAATTATGCCAATTAATCCTTTGGGAAATACTTATCTTTGTTCAAACTGATCTCTTTGGGAAATAGTGAATCTCATTGCTTAATAAGCATAATGGTAATTTTATATAGTACAGAAGCTGTTGTCAAAGAGGATATAGACATGCTGCAAAGCTTTTAAAGCTAAGATATTTTTAAGATTTTATTTATTTATTTGACAGAGAGATACAGCAAGAGATGGAACCCAAGCAGGGGGAGTGGGAGAGGGAGAAGCAGGTTCTCTGCTGGTCCCAGGACCCCGGGATCATGACCTGAGCCGAAGGCAGACACTTAAACAGCTGAGCCACTCAGGTGCTCCAAAGCTAAGATTTCCGACAGGTCTTCATTCCTGAAGACCATGCCCCCTGGAGGAAAAAAGTCTCTGTGAAACCACATTCTTGTCTTTCCTCTTAAGACATAGCTGAATATTTGAAATCTCTACATTTTAAGTTCTCCTGAAAGAATACTGTTCTAATTTCACAAAAATTATACTCTGACAAAGAAATGTAAAAACTGATGAAGATGAAGATGCAAAACTCTGCTCTCTGAGGCTGAAAACAGTAACTTTACTGATGGGAAATTCTGGAAGTTTCAGGATCTTGCTTTGTCAATGGACTCAAAATAGACTCAGAGATGATTTCTAAAGTCTTGAGTGAATGAAGCTGAAAGACTGTAAAATACACTGTGATCAGGAAAAAAACCATTCCATTTGGATGAAGTAAGAGCTTTTATGTACCTTTCTACTATTAATACTAGCCCAAAGCTATGAATTTTGTATTTACTTTATACTCTTCAAATCAAATCTATTTTGACTTGTACAGAAGTTGGAGAAAAGTGCAAAGGCAATAAAAATGTCACTGTGAGTTTTGTCCATTATAATTTTTACAGAAATAGTCTTTGCAATCTCTCTCCTTCCCCACTTCTCCCTGCAGAAATTTGAAGGGTGCCTTTGGGGGATGAGAACCAGAATAAGGAGTACTAGAAATTCAGAGCACTTGATGCCCAGGAACAGAAGCATTTCTGACCATGCACATGCACTATATTACTGATTCTCAAAACGGGTCTATGACAGGAGTACCTGGGTGACAAAGTCAGTTAAGTGACCAGCTCAGGTCCTGATCTCAGGACTGTGAGGTCAGCGCTGTGCTGAGCTCTGCAGTAAGTGCAGAGTCTGCTTAAGTTATTCTCTCCCTCTGCCCCTCCCCACCTCCCTCTACTGGCCCACACACTCTCTCTAAAATAAATAAATAAACCTTAAAAAAAAATCAGACCCTGACAACTTACCCACTTTAGGTCTCTGTGGTCAATAATTAACACATGCAATTGCTATTGTCAAGTGTTACGGACACCTGCCACTTTCAAAGCTCTGTCCTATGCATTGTAAAGGTATCATTTAAATATATTTGTTTGCAAATATAGGTCCATCATATCCATTTGACTCGCTATTGAGTTAGAAACCTGACCATGAAGCAAGGTCTTGAGTTACCTAACTCTCCCCATCATATTTACTAACAATGCTACCCCCTGCCATCATCTTTTTTTTTTTAAGATTTTATTTATTTATTTGACAGCGATGACAAGCAGACAGAGGGGGAGGCAGAAGGAGGGGGAGAAGCAGGCTCCTCGCTGACTGGAGAGCCCCATGCAGAGATCAATCCCAGGGCCCCAGGATCATGACCTGAGCTGAAGGCAGAGGCTTAAACCACTGAGCCACCCAGGTGCCCCCTGCCATCACTTTTTTTTTTTTTTAAGATCTTATTTATTTATTTGACAGAGAAATAGAGATCAAAAGTAGGCAGAGAGGCAGGCAGAGAAAGAAAGGGGGAAGCAGGCTCCCTGCTGAGCAGAGAGTGTGATTCAGGGCTTGATCCCAGGACCCTGAGATCATGACCTGCGCCAAAGGCAGAGGCTTAACCCACTGAGCCACACAGGCGCCCCTGCCATTGCCTTCTTAACAATGCCACTAACAATATGCCTGGTTCTTGCCTTTCTGTTAATTATCAGAGTGCATTACTCAGGGAACCATGTTTCTATGTGTTTCACTGGAACTCATTTGTACATTTTTAGTTACTTCACTTAATTCTGTGCTTTTGGGGGGTGTCAATGGATGAGTAATAAATGAAAGCAAGGGTTTCATAACCATACTGTCCCAGTTCCCAAACTCTACTATTCATTAGCTATGTGGCAGTGGGAAAACTGTTTAACATCTCTAAGCCTCAGTTTGCTCTTCTAGAAAATGGGTATGATAGCATCTATCTCATAAGGTAATTGATTGGATGGGTTATAATATAATAACTTATATAAAGCATTTAACACGGTGCTTGGCACTTGGAAAATACTCAATTTTTATCTAAAATATCTACTTTTAGTACCTAAGCTACTCTCCAATAGAAAGGCAGTACATTGGGAAATGGTATAAACTTTTCTACTTCACCATGAAGTAGCCACAAAACACTCCGGATGGTTGAAGCTACAACCATCATCAACACATTGGTGGAAGGCTACTGTGTGATGTGACTGTGACCACAACTCTGAGTATAGACCCAGGCCTGGTCAGGATTAAGAGACAAGTGAGCCGAGTCCTGCAAGTACAACAAAGCATCCTGACTATATTCACAATTTAGATATTTTGTCCAATATAGAGGTTTTTTGCATTTAGATATTTTTTAAATACTGAATTAAAGTAGTATTTATCTCAATTACTGATTTTTCTGGTGCCCTCTTAAATTGCATCTCCTAGGTGAATGCCTCTCTCACCTCACCTTGGTCCCAATTCTGGCTCCTGAGTCTTCTGTTCCCTCTCTCTTTTCATTTAAAATGGTGTGAGCCCCCTTTTCCCTCAAGCTGGCTCCCATCAGTGGATTATGGTACCCCCCAGGGACATTGTTGACTCTTCAGATTCATCTTCCTATGCTATGAAATTGAGTGCAATTTTAGCTAAGTTTATGGGCTCGGTATGAGGCAGTATCCTGACCCTTGCATACATTCCTGAATCTTACTGAGTTATGTGGCAATGAGAAAGGACTCCCACCCAAGTCTCCAGGGTCTTGGAGTCAGTAAGAAGGGGGGTCAGTGATCATTTACTCCCCCAAACACTGAAGAGTTCATCCAATAGCAAGTTACAAGTTACTGTCCCATGTCCTATGAAAAGCTGGACTCTGAATGCTAGTGAAAGTAATAAAATATCTAAATTCCATCCTCAGAGAAGGTTGGGCATTTAGAAGAAAAGTAACACAATATTTACAGAATGCTTTCAATCTCTCAGCATTGTCATAATTCTGATAGTCATCATTTTATGTTACCAGCCCCACTGGATAAGCTAAAAAACTGAGGGACAGAGAGATTTCTTTATAAAGAATTTCTGTGGAAATTCCAATCAAAGCTATAAAATGCATTTTCAGCAAGATTAACTTTTACATCTGAGTTTTTTTAGTCCTTTTCTCAGCCTCTGCAATTATTTTGCCTGAGGTGCTGTCCAATTTCAAACTTAGAAAGAATAAAAGGTATCACGAAGCTTTTACCTGGCATAGGTTACACTACCTAGTCCAGCCTGCAGACACCCACCTACTCTTGGTCAAGCCAAAGACATTCATACTGGTGAGGTTGTAGGGTGAGCTACTGTCCTGGTTTCAGCGTCAAAGGTCAGGCAACCCAGGCAAACCAGGGCGGTTGGTCACCCTTGTCTCTAACCAGAAATATCTCCATATTGCAAATGCACATTGATTTTTCTTTTCTTGTTGTTCTTCCTGGTTAGTTTACTTTTTTAGTGATTTACACAAAATAGAGCAGTTTAATTTCAGCATTGGTATTAAGAATCATCATTACACTCAGCAAATACTTTGAAATTAAATGAAAAATGATGGGCTTTTGAAATACCAAAGACAACCACAGGGAGAAGTGTGAAAAGTAACTTGCACCTCACTTGTCAGAAAAAAAATCAATAAATGAATGATGCAAAAAGTTAGACACTCTAAATATACATCGTGAAATTCTAATTATAAAACAACCTGCTTAAAACAGATTAGCTCATGTTCACGTTCCAGGCAAATCTCTGAGCTGTCTCCCCATTGACTGTCTTGCTGGCTAATACTCACTCTCAGTTATTCATTGACTGCACATCCATTGACCACCTCTTCTGTGTAACACACTGTATAGATGTAGAGACTGTAGCAATAAATAAGACAGTTCAGATTTATGGCTCAGAAAGGGGGACTAATATAAATAAATTCATGTACTACAGATGAAAAGATGCCATAACCAAAGTCTATATAGCTGGAGACAACAAAAAGGCACAGGAAAAGTTGATTTCCAGGAACCTCTGTCCCAAACTGGCCAATATTCTCTGAATTTCAAAGTCTTTTCTAATACTCTGCCTATGATATACTCTCTCTGTTTCCGCATATCTTAAAATACCACACATCCTTCCCAGCAAAATGGAAAATCCTTCCCAGCAAAATGGAAAATCCTTCAGGAAGCATACCTTAACCCCCAATCAAGATTTACTATTCATTATTTAAAATTCCAGGGTTAGAATTTATTTTTGTATAGCATATTTGTTAATGTATTTATGTTTGGTTATATATGTATATATATATATATATATATATATATTCATTCTATATAATATATATACACACATGTTATTTTATTTATCTACTTTAGAGAGAGAGCATGGGTGCAAGGGGGAGGGGCAGAGGAGGAGTTAGAGAGAGAGCCCTCAAGAAGACTCCCTGGTGAGCACAGAGGCAGGCTCCAGCTCTATTTCACCACCCCGACATCATGACTAAAAGTCCAGCATCTAAATGACTGAGCCATTCAGGCATGCTGGTTTTATATATATATATATGTATATATATACATATATATATATGACAGTTACCTCACATTATATACAAAATAAATTATGAGCATATTAGAACACTAAAAGTGTAAAAATCAACAGAAAAAATTATTAAGCAATATTTCTTAGAACAGAGAGAATTTTTGAAGCACTACAGCCATGAAACAAAGATCCTGAAGACAAAATATCAGTTACAGCGATGACTGAATTTAACAAAAAAGCCCATGAAATCAATTTAAGCTGAAAGGGGCATTTTTTGTGCATATATTGAGATGGAAGGTCAAGGATGTGTCTGGATCACAGAAATAGCTAGAAGAACTGCACCCCATTAAAATTTTTTTCTATCTCTGCTCTTCCCTGTGTGTCTTCTTCATTTTCCTCATGGCACATGGCTTCTCCCATTTCTCTAATCAACATGATGAATGGCAGTATGCCAACAGCTTTAGAACTTTCGAGTCTTTATGGCTTGGGTACCTGAAAAGAGATGGACTCAACTTTCTCTTGGGCCTGAGACAAAAGTCCAGCAAAAGAAATAGTACCTATGTTGAAACACTCAGCTATCACCATAGCATAACATGGCTGCTCCTGCCTCATGACAAGAATGGTAGAGAAGCATGAGTAGGAAGCATTTTCCCAAAAGAAGAGAGTAACTATTTTCACCATAAAAATATAAAACTTTCATTATCAGAAAAAGAAGTTAAATAAAATTAAAGGCATAGCAAACTAGAAAAAGTATCAGAAAGAATTATGGGAAGGTAATTTCCTCCCCTAATGCATAAATGCATAAGATAAATATGGATACCTCATTCAACATGTTCAAGGACCAGGATTTAAGAATGGGCAAAGGAACAAATAACGAAATACAACAGGACATTTTGAGAAAATGTTCAGCTTCGTTAATGGTCAATGAAATGTGAATGTAAATAACCATCAATTGCAAAAGTTTTGTCTAGGGAATTGATTTCTTTTTATTTACAATGCCTAGAAATTCAGAGATATGTGTTCTTTCATGTACTCATGGTAGACATGTAAATCGATGCAATATTTCTTGAGGATGATTAGGTTATACACATCAAAATCTTTAAAAATTAACATATTATTAAACCCTGAATTTCATATAAAGGAATAGAGGAAATAAAGAGGAATGTATTTTTTTTCCACAAGGATATATTTACTGAAGAATTATCTTTGATAGCAAAGAACTGGAAATAAAGATGTTTAACAATAGAATTATGTAAACAAATTTTTGTTTTTGAGATGGAATATTATGCATCACTAAAATTATTTTAATAAGTATTGAATAACACAGAGAATGCCAATAAGAGAAAAAGCACAAAAATGCAACATTTTATATGCAATATGATTCTACTATAGATCCACATACTACAAAAAAAACATTGGAAGGAAATACAACTAAATTTTGATATTGTTAACTCTGGTGGAATTTTAAATTATTGTCTTTTTTCTCCTTTTCTGTATATTCTAAACTTTTAATAATGCAATTAAGCTGCTTTCTTTTTAATTAGAAAAAAATATTTAAAGAAAATTCAAATTTTGAAATTTAAAAATTACTAACTTTCAAGCCCATGAGGAAATAATGCATTATTTTAAGAATATCTATAAAATAACAAAAATGCAGGAACAGCTTTTAAAATAGATGAAGTACAGCTAAAACTATGTGGAGATATAAATATGCAAACCCAAATGCTTTAATAAAAAAAAAATGTATAGGTACTTTTAAAAGTTTTAACAATTGAAATGACAGAAAGTACAACTTAGATACAAGGGGAGATTCAGGAAAGTCACACCAATGCTTATTTTCTAATTTTTCAAAAAAGGTAAACAAACTGATTTCTTGGTATTTACCATAAGGGAGGGGTTGCTGCTTCCTTACACTAGCTATTTTTCATGTTTTTCCATGACATAATAGTATGAAAATCAATATACTTGACATTCAGGCTCATATTTTAAAAATTTGTGAACTCAAAAGAGCACTGATAAAATTATATCATGGTTTATGCCTTTAATTCAATTATAGCCAATGCAACAAACAAAACAGAGATGGTGGCTGTTTAGAGATAATTCCATTATGAGAAAACACAACAAATAAACAAAAAATTAAGTATTTAATTATAGTCTTAGAAGGCTAATAGATGAGGCACCTGGGTGGCTTAGTAGGTTAAAGCCTCTGCCTTCAGCTCAGCTCATGATCCCAGGTCCTGGGATCAAGGTCCTGTAATCAAGGTCCTGGGATCAAGCCCTGCATCGGGCTCTCTGCTCAGCAGGGAGCCTGCTTCCACCTCTCTCTCTGCCTACTTCTCTGCTTATTTGTGATCTCTGTCAAATAAATAAATAAAATCTTAAAAAAAAAAAAAAGAAGGCTAGTAGATGTAGATACACCCAGAAAAATATGGTCAGTTATAATTATACCTGTCAATTATTCCTTTGTGAGGGTTGGGAATAAAATAAAATCAGTAATAACAAAAAATACATATTATAATAGATCAAACTTAACTATCAAAAAAAAACCCTCTGAAATATCTAGGAAAGCATATTAATGTGTGACTTGTTTCTGAAAACTATAAAATAAAACTAATAAATATAGATACCTTGATATAAATGCTTATGTTCTTAGATAGAAAGATAGGATTTTTTTTTATATTTCAAAAAAAGTGTATACATTTAATGATATTCCCAAAAGAATTTCAATAAATAAATAGGCAAAATTTGTCAAGGAAATCTTATGTAAGAGGGGTAATTTAGGAAGATGTGTCTATTTACGCAGCAAGTGTTCACACAATATAATGTTAGCATATACATAGGCAGAAAGGTCAACAGAACAGTCAGGAACTTAAATTATGTACTAACTCAGAATGTGAGGAAGGTGGTATAACATATCAGTAGGTAATTATACACATCAGTAGGTAATTATATATAGTATAATTATATTAGCTTTTCCCCCAATAGCATGCACCAGAATTAATTTCAAAAGGACTAAATAACTAATTATTAAGAGTAAAAATCGTTTTTTGAAATCCTAAGAGTATTAGGTATGTGAATATTTATCAATTTGGTGGATAGAAGAGACACTTCTAATCATAAACATTCCAACAGTCCCACTGGGTTAGATTCTGTTACTGTAACAAATGACTTCCTTCAAAATAGAGACTTTAAATAACCAGAGGGGTTTTCTTGCTCTAATGGCCATAGTGAGTTTGTTGCAGGATCTGCTCCTCCAGCCCTCCTTCTGAATCCCAGGCTGAGGGAGCAACTGCTTACCTGTACTGTCCCAGTCACTGAGACAGAGGGAAATGGAAAAAAGCTCTGAAGGTTCTCTTGGTGGCAGTTTAACCCTCTGTCCAGGAAGTGACATAGGGAACTTTTTCTTACAAGTCACTGAACAGAACTAGTTACCCAGCCTCATCCAACCCCAAGTTAAGTACAATCCCTTGATATATTCAGAGGGAAAGAACCAGAAATATTAGTAACCGCTACAAATGTTTCATGTTTCAAGGAGAAAAAAAATCAATATATTTGACATTATAAAAATTTAAACATTTCTCTGCCTAAAAATCTAATCAGCATTAAAAGCTGAATAATAAGCTCAGAAATATTTGCAATAAAAATGTCAAAGGCTTTAAATCCTTATGAGTAAGAGAGTAAATTACATCAATAACAAAAACAATTCTATCTCAAAATATTAAAAAAAGACACAGGACAGGAACAAGTAATTTAAAATTACAGACATACAAATAGGTAGCAAATAAGTTTTAAAAATTAAATTCATCCATATTCAAAGGCATGCATATTAAAGCAATAATAAGTACTTTCTGCTACAAACTAAATTAAGTCACACAGGTTCTTGGGAGGTTGCAGTTCAGCTGGACATTTCTACACAGTGGATAGAAAGTACCTATACAAGTTAGCTTTCCCTTGTGCATGGCAGTTTGTTTATTTTTTTTTAAAGATTTTATTTATTTATTTGATAGGGAGACAGAGAGAGGGGAAACAAGCAGGCAGAATGGGAGAGGGAGAAGCGGGCTTCCTGCAGAAGCAGGGAGCCTGATGCAGGGCTGGATCCTAGGACCCTAGGGTCATGTCTTGAGCCAAAAACAGACGCTTAAGCCCTGAGCCATCCTGGCACCCCAGTACCGAAGTTTAGCAGTATTTAACAAAAGCTTAAACAGTTTATAACTTAGGACCTACTAAACACATTTCAAGGTATTTTTGTTTCTTGTGGCAAATGTCAGTCATAATAGGATTTGTAACGGTGAAGAATCAGTACCAACTTACATGAATAAATAAATAAGTAAATAAGTAAATAAATAAATAAATAAATGATGATGTTGATTAAGGAAGCCATGCTATATCCAATGAAACATTACACAACCACTAAAAATGAAGCTTGTTTTCAGGGGGAGATGCCTATGGTATAATGATTTTGTGAAAATGCCAGGGGATAATAAGATAGTATCATCTTAATTATTTCAAAGAAAATTCAGATATATACGGGAATAAATTGGAAGGGAAAATCACCAAAGTATTAGTAATAGTTGTTTCACACCAGCACGATTATATGTTGCTGTGTTTCCCTTTCGTTCAACTTTTGCCCAATTTGTATGTTCTTAAAACAAATTATTTAGAACAGAAAACAATGTTTGCTCACATAGCAGAGAAGGGTATCCATTATGGGAGTTTGCAGATACAGAATATTTAAAATATATATGTCAATGATATATATGTTAATGAGAAGCAAAGAGAATTTCCAGAGTTTAGTACTTTTAAAATAAGTGGTGCACACTTCCCCAAGTTCCAATTGGTGGCATTCAATACACAGATCCCTCTATGACATAACATTTAACTGTGCTTTATTTTTGATCAACTTGTACCTCTCCTGGACACACTTAATAGTCAAATTTATCGCTCTTTATCTGGGACCTAAATGTTTCACAAAGATTTTCTCTGAGAAGTAAGTTCCATTGAGCTTACTTGTTATTTATGTCAGTGAAAACTGTTCATTTTATAGTGTTGGACCTTAAAATGTGACTGTGAGCAAATCTGGGAGGGTATGCTCAACTCAGATACCTTCTGAACTAGCATACTTGAACAATAGTAAATACAGAATTTCAGTTTGAGACTCTTTAAATAATGAGGGTCAGAGTAAACATGTGGGTGCTTAAATCGGACTCTCTTTTCGGTGTTCTAAAACACTATTGTAGTCTAGCTCACCATTTTGTACAATTTTTAAGTCAGTAACAAAAAATTGTATAAATGTATCAAATAAATATGCAGAGGTTTAAAAAAACTAATAGAGAATAAAAAGAAAGGGAAACAAAATGTAACAAAGGACTTTGCATTTCAAAAATTTACATAAAAAATAATAAAGTAAATAAATATTTGCATTAAACATCAAGGACTTACATTCTGTCAACAACATATGTTTGAGATAATTGATTAGGGATACCTGGAAGGCTCAGTCAGTTAAGCGTCTGCCTTGGGCTCAGGTCATGATCCCAGGGTCTGGGATTGAGCCCTGTCTGGGGCTCTGTGCTCAGCAGGGAGCCTGCTTCTCCATCTCTCTCTGCACTCTGCTCCTCCTGCTTGTGCTCTCTCTTTCTCTCTCTTTCTCAAATAAATAAATAAAATATTACAAAAAGGAAAGATGACTTTTTCTGGGGTACTTGGGTGGCTCAGTTAGTTGAACATCTGCCTCTTGATTTCAGTTCAGGTCATGGTCTCAGGGTCCTGGGACCAACCTGGGGGTGAGCTCTGTGTTCAGCAGGGAATCTGCTTGAGTTTCTCTCCATCTGCCCTTCCTTGCTCATACGTGTGTGCATGCTCTCTCTCTCTCTCGAGTAAGTAAATAAATCTTTAAAAATAAATAAGTAAAAAAATTAAAGATTACTTTTTCATAAAATCCTTTTTGCTTAGATTATTTTTAAAATGGAAAAAGGAGGTAAAAATTGACATTATAAATCTAATACTAATTTTTCAAAAAACTGTCATAACTAGAGAGTTTATATTTTTGATTAAGAACCCAGTGTCCAATTTTTCATTAAAATGAGCACCAAAACAATATTTAAGACTGCAATTATTTTTGTCACTCCCAAAGAGAACAGGTCACTGGGTCAAACCTTTCACACTGTGTGTTTCTCAGGATCGAAATTCCACTGCATACGCTCGTTACAAGGAAAACGTCCTATCATCAAATGAATGAGAAACCATGACCTGCCTGGAGTCAAATTGCTTCTTTATTGTAGGTTTTCTGAGACACTCTTACATGTTATTGTGCAGTGTAGATTTCCAAAAAGAAAT
Organism: Lontra canadensis; assembly: GCF_010015895.1. Taxonomy (NCBI): domain Eukaryota; kingdom Metazoa; phylum Chordata; class Mammalia; order Carnivora; family Mustelidae; genus Lontra; species Lontra canadensis. The sequence goes on from NW_022631023.1 coordinate 14,661,913, forward strand.
GATCCTAAACAATGTTTCCTAAACGTACTTGACCACTGCACTTCCTTTTGTGTGTGGCATCTCATGGGTGACTTCTGTGCACACACAGATTGGTAAATACTACTCTGTCAGAGCTGTGAACTCACTTCCATTTGTTCTGGCTTCAGACAACAGTTCTCATCTTTAGCAGCAATATTTCCTTTTCAGCAAGGAGAAATAGCAGAAATGGGGGGGGGAAGAAAACTAGACAGTTGTGATAAAGTGTATTACATGGCTTCAAGAACTACAAGTTGTGAATTTGGCATATTCCATTCATTTGATGAGTAGAAAATGAAATTTGAGCCTTTTCCTATTAATATGTGTCATTTAAATGCGATGTTACAAGCTTAAAATCTAACTGTTTTCAACAGACATGAGAGCAATCACAGAATTTCATAAAAGTATGAATCCTTTAAGCAATATTCCTGGTTCCTGCCTGAAATTTGCAGTTGAATAGGAGATGAGCCATTTCTCTAAGGTGTTAAGGTGCTGACATCCTGAGGAAAGTGAACCTTTAAGAAAGGGTCAGTTTGGAAAGTGTTTGGGGATCATGCACCACGATTGTCGGGAGAAAGGAAGCAATCACTGCTGAAAAGGCTGAAAGAGGAAATCAGTCAGTCTCTATGTACCTCAGCAACCACCCTCCCTCTCTCCAGCACTCTCATAAACATCTCTGACTTGGCATACTACTATTCCAAGTATGCCAACATACAATACTAAGTATGACAACATATTACTTTATTAGATGAGGTATTAAGGCAGAAAGAAGAGACTCAACTCAATTGGATAGTCATTGTTTGGGGAATGGACTCTGCCCAAATCAAGACATTTAGTCCCAGCAGAAGGCAAGAATCCATAAACATCATCCCTACCCTCAAAGGATGGTTAGACTCCCAGCTTGTGATTTTACAACAAAATGAATTCCCCAAATATGCACTAGATTATATGTTATCAAAAGAGAGGGAAGAGTTCACCTCTGGCTGGAAGAAACAGAAAAGACTCCACACTGGAGGGGACAAAGAGTGGGCTTCTTGTTCTGTAAGAGATAATGGACTTCTTTTAGGAATAGTTTCCTTTTCTGTAATCTCTCACCACTCTACGGGAAGCTCTGCTGATGGCATGAACCAAGTGCTCCCATCTTTGTGTCTTCCACTGCTGCCACCGTAATCACAGATATCAACAGATGGCAAATAATGTTTGATGAATTGAATTAAATTGAATATTGAATATCACTAGAATAGAGTACCTTTGGCTTTGGATATATTTTTTTCTTTTTTAATGCACAACTCAAATTTATTAAAAGAAATTACTGGCAGCATGTGTTGAACTGCCCGTCACCCATAGCCTTTCCCTTAACTGGCCTTTCCCATAACTGTTACTATCTGAAGTGTCTCAGGAATTCCTTACTCTAAAACATACTGTCATTCCTACTGAATTCATGCAGCTCTCTGAAACATCACAGAGAATTTGGATGTGGTTCTTGTATCAGGGGTGACATCAAACCCCATTCCCTCTCTTCAAAGAATGCCAATATCTGAAGACACTTTTAGAAGTTTTGGGCAACAGCTAGACCACTGAGGCTATAGCTTTGTCCTTAATCAAGACTACATGAAAGGTAAAAATTCAGGTACTCCTTGTTCATTCATTCTCCATTAGGTCAAAGAACACCTACTTCCCATCCAAGTTCACGTAGCATGAAATCTTTACCAAGATTATATCAGTCTCCAAAAGTAAAACAAGAAGAGGTGAGCTGAATGGGGAGGAGAGTTTTATCTAAGGGAATCTTAGAATATAAATGTGTAGCCTTGAAATTAAAGGTGCAGTAAATATAGGCTTATAGTAAATTGCTTATGATGTAATAAACTAGAATTATGGATGTGGCAATAAAGAGAGGCAATATAATACTGTATATTTAAGGAGCAGCCATCAGCAAAGGAATAGATCAAATTGCCTTCTTGTTTTCTGTTGATAGCTTCTGGAATGGTTATTATTCCCCAGAAATGCAAAACAGGAGTCAACACTATTGAGCTTTCCATTTCTTGATTGCCAGCTAATAGTTTTACCCTTCTTTCCTGGATGACTTCGCAGTTTGTCACAATGGGTACACAACAGCTAGTTAAGGGAGGAAGAGAGGTTTATTAGAATATGTGTAATAACAAAGCTTGACCCTGTCATATATAGGCTAAGACAGGAAAATGTAATTAACAAAGAAATCCAGTGAGTTGTGTAATAGAGTTACTTCTTCATTTGCCAAATCAAGTCAGAGAGCTAAAGGTTGTTAATTGAAATATTAAATAAAGTAACATTTTACAAAGGAGAATTACAGCAATTAAGATCATCCACTACTGAAATTTTCTTAAGACAGTTGTGATACTGTATTTTTCCTGCAGTAACAAATGACAAAACTGTGTGGCTTAAAACAATAGATTCCTATTCTCTCACAGTTCTGGATCCCAGAAGTCCAAAATCAAGTTTTTAACAAGGTCCAAATTCCTCTGAGGGCGCCAGGGAAGACTAAATCCCTTACCTCCTCAAGCCCCTGGTGGCTCCAGACATTCCTTGGTGTCTGACTCTATCATTCCCATTTCTGCCATTCTCCATCAAGTCTTTCCTGGGTGATGTCAGCCCAGTCTTAGGGCTTTAAATACCACCTAGCCATAACCTTCAGTGATGACTCCCAAATTTCTAGCTCTAGACCAGACCTCTCCCATAAAATCCAAACCAGTACAGGCGACCTCCTAGTTGACATCTACGTTCAGAGTTGGAATGAGCAGCACACAGTACTTATGCTTTAAATCAAGAACCCACTCTTTTTCTTCATCTCTGTGAATGGCAATTTCAGACCAAAAGCCTGATGTCATTCTTGATTCTCTTCTTCTCACTTACAGTTGAACCGCAAGTCCTGCCAGATCTACCTTCAATTTTTATTTAGAATTTGGCCAGTTTTTGCCATACCCCCACACTGCTCATCTATACCAAACCTTCATCATCAGTTATGTCCGTCATCACAGTGCCTCTGGTTATAGTCATCTGATATTATAGTGGCTTTGGTAACAGATCTCTGCTTTTTCTCTTGCTTCTCTCCTCACTTCAGGCCATTTGTAGTATAGAAAATGGGGTGAGTTTTAAGAACCCAGTGCCATGTGTGTGTCCTTTGTTCTCACATGACTACCAACTCACAATATTTCTGGTGTGGACATTTCTGGTTACCAAATGAGTAGGAGTTTTCCCATACCAAGCAATTCTCTGTGATATCTGCTAGGTGTCCTACAATTTATCTCAATTCTGAAACTGCCTAATTGGAGATAGTATTAGACTTCACAGGATAAGGCTCAGTCCCATGAGACTGTTCTGCCCCTTCAGATAACCAATAGCTAGTGGGTCCCCAGGTTACCCACAGCTGCTGCCTAATTCAGTTACAAGTCAAAGGTTTCCATGAGGTTTCCACGGTTTCCAAAGGTTTCCAAAGGTTTCCATGACTTCCTCTTCCTTGGATTTGATTATTCGCTAGAGCAGCTCACAGAACTCAGGGAAACACTTATATTTGTCAGTTTATTAAAGGATACAGATGAACAACCAGATGAAGAGATATGTAGGGTGAGTCTTAAAAATGGTACCAAACCAGGAGCTTCTGTTCCCATGGAGCTGGGATATGTCACCCTCCTGGTATGTGGATGTTTTCACCAACTTGGAAGCTCTCTGAACCCCATCCTTCTGGTCGTTTATGGATGCTTCATTACATAAGCATGATCAGTGTAACCACTGGCCATTGGCTATTGGTTTTACCTCTAGCCTCTCTCCCCATCTTGGAGGTCAGAGGATGCAACTGGGAGTTCCCAACCCTCTAATCATATGGCTGGTTCTCTGATCTGGGCAACCAGCACCTTAGGTGGGAATCCCAAATCACCTCATCAACATGACAAAAGACAACTTTGCTGCTCTTGTCACTTAGGAAATTCTAAGGGCTTTAAGAGCTCTGCACCAAAAGAGAGAATGAAGACCAATATATATTTTTTATTATAGATCACAGTGTCACATAGGGTGGTCCTCTTGAAATATGTCTCTACTCCACTCAAAATCCTCCAGTGACTTCCTATCTCACTCAGAAAAAAATCCAGGGTCCTACTATGGCCTATAAGGCCCTCTGTGATATGCTCTAATCCACCCCCATAACTACCCTAAGCTCATCTTCCACCAGCCCAGGCCAGACTCATCCACCTTCATTCTCATAGCTTCTCAAAATTAACACCGTCAGCTCACACCTTAGAACACCAGGTTCCCTCTGACTGGAATGCTCATCTATCAGTATCTTCAGGACAGTTTCCTCATTGTCTGCAGGTGCTTACTTCAAAGTTACACTCTCCATGAGATCTTTCCTGGCCTTCTACCCTAACGTGTGAACTCCCTTCTTGCTTGATCAGCTCCCCTTCTAGTATATAAACTCCAAAAGTCAAATTTCTGTCTATTTTGTTTACTGTTGTATCCCCAGCACCAGGTATAGTGTCTGGCTTGTAGGAGGCTGGCATTTTATAAATAAATAGTTAAATGAGTGAATGAATTAGTAAATGAATAATAGGAGTTCTCAGTAGAGTCATAGACATAACAAATACAATCAGATGAAGTAGAACAAAGAAATTAACCTAAATATATGTAAGGATATAATGTTATTACATTTCTGAATGGTATTATTGTAAATGTATTATTAGAATACAGTCACCATTACAAGGTAAATCAAGTCAGAACAGTGTGTTCCTTTTACAGAAATGAGAGTCAATGTTATTATTTTCATGGTAATTTTCTGTCTCATCATGGATTCCCTGGTACACCGGACCTTTGTTTTTCTTAAATTCCTTTTCAGAGAAGGGAGCAAATCTCGTGCTTCCCATTTATCATCCAGCACAAGCTGTACCTAGAGGGAGCGGGGGTGGAAAATAGTAGGCAACAGCGGAACTGCTTTTCTTTACATTATGTACCAGTAACAAGGGCCTCAGTTTCTACCAGGTCACACTGAGTTTGACGGGGATACCTACCCGCTTTACAGAAAGCTAGTGACTTCCCAGTTCTCTTTTGTCAGGGTTAAACACAGATTTTGTCAGGAAAAACATATATATACTCCAGAGTCATACCGAATAAATGCTAAGTGAACTGAGTTAAAATGCCTTTGGATGAAGGTAGTGACATGAAAGCACATGAGGAAGCAGGTTATAAAATACCCTTGGAATCTGAAAAAACTCAGTTAATCAATCAATCAATCAATCAATCAATGGGACCTAGAGCCAAGCTGGGTCCTTTTCAAATGCAGATGACTTCTGGACTACATCTCTTGACATTATGATTGTCTACAAATGGAATGGGGTCAAGGAAATGTTTGGAATCCATTACTTTGGGTTTACCTTAGGTATCTTTTCAAACAGCCCAACAGTCAGTCTTAGCCTTGACTTTGTCTCAGTCTAAGCCTTGACTCCCTTTTACCTATATTGATCATGTTTTTGACCCAACAGTAGGTGGGTTTGTGATTCTGACCAAATTCTCCTGGAAGTCTAGAAGGAATTATGTGACACAAAACCACAAGTTCTCACTTGCACTCCCTGTGCCTACCACTATCCCATATTAAAGGCAACCTGTTATTTGTGCAGGAGGTAACCATCTCTTGTTTCCATCTATTTCTACATGATCACAAAACAAAACTGCCTATCTTAACCTGACCTTGTTAGTACAGGATCTACCCAACAAAGAGAGAAACCCACCTGTGGTGATGGAACTCTGCTATCTAATTCTGTATTGAGATTTCAAGTGAGTTTTTTCTCCTCTTACCTTAAACCACTCTACGATAAATTTAGAATCCTGTTGGAAGAGAATTTTACATACATAGATATGATTTCCATTAAAATTGTCCATTTTAAATTTCAAAGCCCATGGGGGAAGAAGGAGGAGGAGGAGGAGGAGGAGGAAAATATCTTAGCTCTGGCTGCTGTAACAATCTCAAAGACCTGTTAAATAGACAGTTAAACAGCAGACACTTATTTTTCACAGTTCTGGAGGCTAGGAAGTCTAAGTCAAGGCATTAGCACAGCTGGTGTCTGGTGAAGGCCTCCTTCCCAGCTTGTAAACAGCTGTCTTCTCTCCTATTCTTTTACATGGGGGGTGAAAGAGACTCATTGACCTTAGCAGAAAAGGGAAAGGAGGACAGGGCAAAGGGAGGGGAACAACAGACAAGAAAGAGGAACAAAAGAAGGAACCAGGTAGGAATTCCTTCTTTTGAAACCATGGGACCCACGTGTAAAAATGACTGAGGCCTGAAGTTGACTTCATGGAGAGATACAAAGACTTGATGTCTCATTGACAATGAATCATGGAACACTACATCTAAAACTAATGCTGTACTGTATGGTGACTAACATAACATTAAAAAAAAGAGAGAAAGAAAAAGGGAAAAAAAGAAATGTCTAATTGACAAGCCCACACCCAGAAGTTAAATAAAAATCATGCAAGTGTCTCTCTACTCCTATCAAAGACTCTGCAATTCAGTGTTGCCTAATCTGAAGTTATGAGGAGGAGGAGAGAGAAAGTGACTAACGCTTATAAGCCTGCTCCCTTAGGAGGAACTGGAATGGCTCCCATCAATAACTGTCCTGTCCCTACCAGATTTCACTTCCCTGGAACTTCCTCCGTTCTCTGAATGCCTCACTTCACTGCAGGTCTTTGGTATTCAGCAGCAAGCCTTCCTGAGGGAAAAAGGAGAGTGTGGTGGGGCGTTGAGCTAATGACAACATTTATAATGCTTGTTGGATGCCAGAAAGAAAGAAAATTTCCCCAACATGACAAAACAGAGTTCACCTACACACAACATACACATTATAAAACACATACATAAAATAAAAACTTATCATTCTCTTAAACTCAGGAACATTCAGCTTTATGTAAAAAATAACTATGTACCCAAGGAATAATTTTGAGGTAAGCAGGCAGTTCTATAACAACTGTTAATTCCTCTTTATCCATGTGTACTAATACTAACTTATTTCTGGGGGATGATTGAGGTTTCAGGGCACCATCCATGCATTAGAACATTTCCTTTACAGAGAAATCCTCTAAAGTAAGCAAGCAAGTATTATATACCCACACTTAGAGATGAAGGACATCAGAAATAATTTGATAAAGTGAAAATACATATATATATATAAATCAATTATATATTGTTCTCTATATGATAATCATGTGAACCACTTCCCTACAATAAACATTATGTTATATTTAACATATTTATTAAATAATATATATTATTTATATATAATATATAATATAAATAATATATTATGTATTTAAAAATCTATGTATAGATTGGAGGGTCAAACACCTGAATTTGTCACAAACAAGGCTTGGGAACTTTGAATAAGGTAGGCAACCTGTGTGTGTCTCAGTTTACTTTTTCATGCATAAAAAAAGAAATACTACCTCCTACATGGAATGTTATAGGGCTTAAGTGAAATATCACCAAAGAGCTATTTCATAGTAACTTTCTTCCAAATATTTAAAATTCCTTCTTGAAGAGGAACTAGGTGGGCCCAGGTCCAAAGTTCAGAATTTCTGATTCCCATTCTGGTGTGTATTTCTTCCTACCGTCTGCTTACGCAGATGAGTGGTGCTTACATTTGAGCTGAGGACTAATTGACTCCTACATAGCTACAGGCTGAACATCTTAAGAGACTTTGATCTCCAGAAAGATGATGATTCTGAACAAGATATATTCTCTTCCTAAGGGTTCTCACCTGTGCTTGAGGAGATAAACAGATTTTTTTTTAAATGCTAATCATTATTGTGAAGGGCCTAACACCAAGGACTTTCTGAACTTAAATCTGGGCTATTCTAATTGTGGATCAGCTTGATGTCTCTCTTCTTCTATTATCTGAGCTTATCACCTCACTGTGGAACACACACTTAATAGTCCTCAGAGAAACAGAGAGTACCCCCCAAAGGACTTGCTTACCACTGAGAAAAAAAAAAAAAAAAAAAAAAAAAAAACAAGAAAACAAAATTATATAAGAGTAAAATTTTCCCTAACATGGATTTCAGAATAAGTGTCCAGTAGGAATCTATAGGTAAAGGTTAGCATGGTCTCATACCATGGTCACAGTGTTCAACTCCCGTCTCTCAGAGAACAGGGAAATGATCTCTGCAGGACTATCTCGTATTATCAGCCCCAAAGCCAGAGACATTTCCAAAGGAAGCCAAAATAATTCCTTACAAATCTTCTCAGCTTTTGCAACCTGACATTGTAATTGATTATTCAACAGAGAAAGTCAGTTGAACAGGAAATTGCAAAATAATAATAATTAATTTTATAATTAATAAAAATTATAGATGTATATTTGTTTACTAGTCTTTCAAAATAAAATCAAAGTCCTTTCTTTGAATTAGAGTATGCCAATTAGAATTCTTTTCCTAAGAATACACATAAATCATACAGGTGCCTGTGACCTATATTTGGGATTTTCAGTTTTAGGTTTTTGTTTTTTGTTTTGTAGTTGTTTTGTTTTTTGTTTGTTTTTTTGTTTTTTTTGGTTTTTTGTTTGTTTGTTTGTTTGTTTGTTTGTTTTTGAGTGTGGAGAGAACTTGAAGCACTTACAAATCAATTTGGCATAGCCAAGTTTGGGAAAAAACCTACATCTGACCTTTGGTAAGGAGTCCCTCAAGAGTGAGGGCTAGTTACAAGAATTCAGCATTTCACTGGTTCCAGTTAATGTTTTATTCAGGGGAGATGAGGACTATTGGTCAATCAAGGAATAAGATAAGTCAGTTAAGAGAGCCTCTACTGTGTGTCCTGTATCTATTGATAATCCCAGGAAAACTCTTTTAGAACATTAAGAATGCACAGTTAATGATACTCCAATTACCTCTACTAACATCACCATGGCAAGCAAAGTCAGAGGTGAATTCTCCAATGAGGTTGTAAGCACTAGTATTTTGTACTGCTGCTCCTTTGCAGATGCCCCAGTTTGAGGTATCAAAGTTTTAGTGCATGTTCTCTCTTAGGGGAGCAACACGTCTTTGGAGACAGAATGCAGGATTGCTTTGAGGCAAGACCACAAACAGTTTCTCAAAACAAAACGAACAAAAGTTCTTTGTATCTGCCTGTGTACTTTGGGAGGGACTGGAATATGACCCCAGAATTCTGAGCCAGAGGAAAAGAAGAAATTTTTTTATTTTGAAAATTTTAGGTGTAGGTATGTCTCATTTTGACCCCACTCAGCTCTCTGACTGATTTCTCTAGAGTCAAAAAGGTCCACTTTTGAATCGAAACAGCTCCATTCTGAGGAAGGATGGTCCTGCCAGATACAGCTCGAATTTATGTTTCAGTCAACCAGAGCGTGATTCATGTCCAAACTGTAGAAAATGACCCTCCACCACATTGTCTGTTATACTGGACGTGGTACTAAATATTTGGATACATTGGCCATCTGAGAGGTGACATACAGTCCAACTTTGGATTTGAAACGTTAGACATACGTATGAAGACCTGTTTATGGGTGGGAGACATGTGCTGACAAATTTTGACAGTGGATTTGGAATCTGTTCTGACCATCACTACATTTCTTTGGTGTGGCGGGGCGGGGGGTGGGGGTCTTCTGTGTGAATCACTGATAGGCTTCTTTAAAAAACTACACAGGAATGATGTGACTAATGCTTCTCATGCCCTCTCTTTTGCTTCTGCAGGAGGGATTTTTGAAACTGTGGAAAACGAACCTGTTAATGTTGAAGAATTAGCATTCAAGTTTGCAGTCACCAGCATCAACAGAAATCGAACCCTGATGCCTAACACCACATTAACCTATGACATCCAGAGAATTAACCTTTTTGATAGTTTTGAAGCCTCGCGGAGAGGTAACTATTTTCACATTCTTAAAAGCTTTCTTTGGGTGATGTGTCTGCTCTACAAGTCACCTTTTCTGCTACCTGCCCTTTTTCATAGTGGACGTCTTTGTGTAAATGGGTTGTAGGAAATCTCGGTCCTCGATGTCACTGTCCAGTGCAATCTGAACTATCCTAATGGATGTTGGCCTAGCTATGTTTTCTGGGCCATTCTGATTAGCTCATCCTTCAGTGCCCTCTACTCTATGATTAACTGGTGCAGCTGTGAACAGTAAATGTCAAGCTTGATCTGTTTTTCCTTCCTGAGCCTGAGATACCACCATGAAATTGTACAGTGCAGTCAAATAAAACTTGGTAGAAGGTCATATCCACCGAACATGTGGAAATGCCCACAACACACATAATTCACAACCTAAATTTTCACAGGTTATAAGCTACTGGGTTTACCTAGCATCTTCTCTGGGTTTATCTAGCATCTTCTCAACTTTTTTTGTTTGTTTGTTTAAACTGATTTCCACAATATCATAGAAATGTAAAAATTAAACCAATGAGACAATCTCTGCATTTTTTTTCCTGGTTCTCTTTTTCTTCCGAGTAGAAGACAAGATCCTACAAAATAATCTAATTTGTATATAGGCTAGGCTTCGAGGTCTCTGTCATGGAAAGAGCCACTGGGATTGTGGGGTTTGTTTAGACATCCCCCAAATACTTCCAAGACAACTCTGGAGCACAGTCACATTCAGTACACTTGAAACTTGGCCTCTAACCAGGGAGGTGTTGAGACTCCATGCAGGTGTTTGTGGAAACCAAGCCTGCCCCATACCCCGAAGTACAGGGGGCTCTTTCCCTCATAGAGGAATGTTTGCCCCCAAATAAATGTAATGCAATGAATACCATGTTTATGTCGATTGCCAAGTAATTAATACTGGTGTTTCCACATAGAATTACCTCAGGATCATAAGATGTGTGCACCTTACATACTCTTCTGCAGGATTGTTAGTGTTCTTTACAAGCAAAAGGTAAAACTTGTTTTCCTAAGAGCACAGATTAAAAGCATATGTATAGTGATTCTTCTTTTTTTTTTTAATTTTTTTTTTTAATCTATGGTGCAACCGGAGTGTAAGCACATTTTCTTTTTAAAGGTGGGGGAAGTAGCAGATACTACATAGGTCAGAGGTGCCTATGAACAAATATTAAAAATTTCTATTTATATGGCACTTTGAAGTTATCGTCACATGAATTATTTCTGTGGGTGAGATCTTGCTCTTTCTCTGCCTCTCTCTGTCTCTTGTCTCTGCTTCTGTCTTTGTCTATCTCTGTTGCTCTGTATTTCTGTTTCTCTGTCTCTGTCCTGACTGTCTGTCACACATGCAAACATTGCTGTGCAAATACCTTAGAAAGGCAAACACATTTAACAACAACACTTCAACCCACATAAAATTGAAAGCTTTTTTTGTGGTCTCAAGTATCTGCCATACTTGTAAATTAAACACCCCAAAGCTTCTTAAAACGGGTAATTTCCTGGCAAACAGAATTCAAAAAATTGATTTTCTGTCAAGTCATGTTAGCATCCCTGATCTAAATATTAGCAGGAATCTTAATCCATTGCCCATGTTAGACAGAACAGCAGTTCATGTGCTCTCACGCTCTCATTTTATCTTACCAGTGAAGACATATCCAGAAAATGAGCTTCTGAAGACAATGACAATTTATGCTTACAGCTCTTAATGCAGAAAATTATATGTCTTCATACGTCAGGTAGTAATTCAGTAAAAAGAGCACAGTATCAGAAAGTTTTCCTTGTGAATGACTGTCAACATTTATAGTTACATAGATATTTGCAATACAGCTTTCAAAACTTCATTTATTATTTTTTCTCTCTAAATCAAGTCAGATAATTTTAACAAATTATATATATAATTCTTCTACTTATAAATTTTGTTATTATTTAATTCAAATATTTAATCATCTCTTGGCAGTCCCAAATTCCTTTAAATTAATATTAAAATATAAACTTGAAATGCTTTTGAACTTATACATAATGCCAGCATAAATTTATATCAACATGAAATTAGTAGACACTATTTTACGTGGTTGTAGAGGATAATCAGTCCTATCATTCTGGAAGGGAATTTGCTTAATATGTATCAAGTAACTTAAAAGTATCATACCATTTAATTATAGCTGAAAATCTACTCTAAGAAAGCATATATATATATATATATATATATATATATATATACACATACACACACACACATATACATGAAAGAAAAATATAAGAACTAAGAAAAGTGCTATAATATTAATTATAAACAACAAAAATTAAGAGCAGCTCAAATGTTCAATAGCATCAGAAATAGTTAAATAAATAATGACATGTCCATGGGATGGACTATTCTACAGATAAGAAAAATATACTTCTGAAGACTTTGAGAGGACTTGGGGGAAAGATGTGCTTTTAGTATCATATTCAGTGTTAAATGAAAAAAGCAATGTATCAAACTGTATCTGTATAATGATTTTAATTTTTTATAAATTGGAATGCCAAAATACAAATAGGTATTTTCCCAAAGGTGATGGAATTATATCTTTTTTTTTCCTTCCTTACGCTTTAAAATATTTTGAATTCTTTCAATGAATGTATAAAATCTTATAATGAGAAAAATAAATACATTTTATGAATTCATCTTTAAGTACCTATTGACTTGATTTTGTTAGGCTACATGTTGGCTAATGTTTAGGTAGGGAGAGGCCTGACCTTAGCTGGGCCCCTGGGCTCTGGTACAGACCCTGTGGCCCTGTCTCACTCCATTGTCTATGGTATTAGTGGGTTGGACCAAGTGGCTTCTAAGAGCCCTTTAAGCTATGCTCTGCTATTTTTCTATAATTAATTAATTAGGAATCAATATCACTTGGTATTCTTTAACAGTTTTTCAATAGCCTGGAAGTCATTTCTGAGTTTTGGGAAGATGGAAACTAAAGTACTTTGCAGCCACCCAGAGAATCTTTTGAATTCTCAGACCACCTTAATATCCTCATTGGCAACCAGCCATAAGACAGAAGTTCACTCACATGAAATTCACTTGGCAAATATCTTGTAGAGCAGCTCTGAGCCCCCCTGGGTTATGCCATGCCAAGCAAGGGATAGAGACCCCCTCTGATTGAAAGTAATGGTGTGACACTAGCCACTCATTTCTGATTGCCCAGAATTGGCCCTGAGATGTGTTGTTAATCAGGTCCACATTCAAATCTCTCAATATTTTACTATCTTGGGGATATTGGAAGTTGGATTAAGCATATTTTCTCAACGTACAGATGGAGAGTGGAGAAAAATTTCTAATAATGAAGATAAAAAGAGGGATCATGAAGGAAAGATGAAATTCACAGCTCTCTCTTTCTCTACCCCCTTCCCTGCCCTCCCTCTCCACCCCTCCTTGTCTGTGGCCACTAGCCTGTGACCAGCTGGCTCTTGGTGTGGCTGCTCTCTTTGGCCCATCCCACAGTTCCTCTGTCAGTGCCGTGCAGTCGATTTGCAATGCTCTCGAAGTTCCACACATACAAACCCGCTGGAAACACCCCTCCGTGGACAACAAAGACTTGTTTTACATCAACCTGTACCCAGATTATGCAGCAATCAGTAGGGCAGTCCTGGATCTGGTCCTCTACTATAACTGGAAAACAGTGACGGTGGTGTACGAAGACAGCACAGGTATGGCACTTGCACAAGACCTCACCTGACCGTGCCGGGTCTGAACAAAGGGAATCCAGGTGTTCTAGAAACATTAACTCATCAGATGGAATGCATGAAAATGAAGCTAATGGAGTATTCTAATTTAGGAATTCCATGTGTCACCATGTCCAATTCCTTTGGATCCTTCTATCATCATACTTGGGGGATTTGTTTTTGTTTTATTTTGAACTTTTAATTATATTACACATAGGGCTGAGATGAGAGATAGAATTTTATTTTATTTTTTGTGACTATATTTTTTTATTATGTTCTGTTAGCCAGCATATAGTTCATCATTAGTTTTTGAAGTAGTGTTCGACAAATATCACCATACTGATATACGTAGTAATCTAATCAGAATATTAAAGATGTGATCACATTTCTCCAACTCTATTAAGACTGTGACAATGACTCCATTCCTTAAATAATGCAAAGTTGGAAAATGACCATGAAGTATGCTTCCAACTTGCTAAGGAACTCTGTAAATGTTATATGTTAGACAAGTTTCTAAAGTAGGTTAACCAAGAGGAATCTAGTTAGAGGTCATATTGATAAAACTGACCATTTAATAGGAAGGGGACTAAGAACCCCCAGAAACCAACCTCAAATAAAGCTTTCCTTGTTCCACGGCTTATTTTAGGATGCGGAACAGATCCCTGATGCTTAGAGCCCCCATCTCTCTATTTGCCCGCATTTCAAGTTTCTTTTCCAGGCACCTTTCCTTTCTACCTTCTAGTCATATTTTGAAGTTTGTTGGAGCTGAGGCTCCCTTTTATACAGTTAAATTGCCATGCTGGTGACTCTCCTTTGTCAAGATCTTCTAATTTGAAGCTATTCACCAACTTGCCCTTTTCATCTCCATTAACTCTGGCACTCCATTAACCCATTAACCTTCCTTACATATCCCCAACTTCATCTGACTCTTACTGAGTATGGTTGATACAAAATGTAACATTAGTTTCAGGTAATTCAACAAGTTTATATCCTATGCTATTCTCCCCCACAATACAGCTACCATCTCTCACCATACAATGCTTTTACAATGCCCTTGACTATATTTCTTATGTCGTGCCTCTTATTCCTGTGAGTTATTCATTCCATAATGGGAAGCCTATACCTCACTCTCCCCTTCACCCATTTTGCCCATCTTCCCACCCATATCCCCTCTGGCAACCGTCAGTCTGTTCTCTGTATTTATGGGTTTGTCTGCTTTTTTGGTTTGCTCCTTTGTTCATTTGTTTCGTTTCTTTAGATTCCACATATAAGTTAAATCATATAGTCTCTGACTTATTTCCCTTAGCATAAGACCTGTTAGGTCCATTCAAGTTGTCACAAATCTCATTCTCTTTATGGCTGGGTAATATCACAGTATTTATACCATATCTTCCTAATCCAGTCATCTCTCGGACACTTGGGTTGTTTTCATATCTTAGCTATTATAAATACTGCTGCAATAAACATAAGGGTACATAAATCTTTTTGATTTAGTACTTTCATTTTCTTTGGATAAATACTCAGTAGTTGAACTACTGGATCATATGGTATTTCTATTTTTAATTTTCTGAGGAATCTCCATGCTGTTTTCTATATAGTAGCTGCACCGAATTACATTCCTACCAACAGTGCATGAGGGTTCCTTCTTTTCCACAATTTAACCAACACTTACTGCTTTTTGTCTTTTTGATACTAGTCATTCTGACAGGTATAAGGTGATATTTTATTGTGGTTTAGACTTTCATTTCTCTGATGAAGAGTGATGTTGAGGATCTTTTCATGTGTCGGACATCTGTGTGTCTTCTTTGGAAAAGGGTCAAGTTAGGCCTTTTGCCATTTTTAATTGGATTAAAATTTGGTACTGAGTTGTATAAATTCTTTATATATTTTGGATATTAACCCTTTATCAGATATTTTGTTTGCAAATGTCTTCTCCCATTCAGTAAGTTGCCTTTGGTTCGGGTAATGGTTACTTTGCTGTGCAGATGGGTTTTTATTTTTGTTTTTGTTTTTGTTTTTTTGTTTTTTTGTTTTTTGGGGTTTTTTTTGGTGTAGTCCCAATAGTTTATTTTTGCTTTTGTGTCTTTTACCTGATGAGATGTATCCATGAATATGTCCAACTCTTCTTTTCTGAAGCTGGCCCCTTACTATGCATGATCCTCCACACAACCCCTAAGACAGTGAGCTCCCTCATTCTGCATGGTCACAGTCAAATATTATTTCTTCCTTAAAGTCTTCTGAGACCACCATAGGGTTCAATAGCACTTTGCAAATATAAGCATTATATTATATGTTTCAATTACCTGTTTGCACATCTAAGAGACTAGGAATTCCTAAACATTGGACTTTTATCTTATTCATTTTCATAATCTGCCACCTAACACAATTATGGCATGTAGGAAAGTACTTAGTAATAACACTTAGGAATAAAACTTTATACTATTTGCATATATGTCCTCCAAGAATTAAAATTAGCTCATTTCTTGATCTACACATTAAGTAATAAGGTTAAGAAAATTATCAGTGAAAATTAATAAAGCAAAGCACTTGCAACATTTTTTAACAGTATTTCATTTTCCACTGTTCTTTTCACCGAGCAATAGTATGTTTTACTTCTTGGAGTATGAATAGTAAGCCTTCTCTACTTTGCACTAAACTTCGGTTCCATTTTTAAACGTCAGATAAAAGTGACTGTTTTGGCTGGAAATATGCATTTATATATTTTCTTATACCTCATCTCATTTTAGAAAGAAGTGAAGGTAGATGATTGGATATATAACTTATAAATGTTATATTCAAAACAGTCTTACAGAGAAGAATAAGCCACAGGCAGTCATATTCTTAAAGCTTCACTTGCTTGCTGAGAAGAAAAAACATACCATCAAGGGTATTGCACAGCATGTTTAAAAGGCCTTGGGATGGAATACTGTGATGTGTAGGGGTGGAAAAGTTTTCTCTTCCTCCCTTCTTGGATCTTTGGCTGCTCAAGCAATTAAACTGACATGAGACAGATTAACAGGAGTAAAGCAAACAAAGTTTAATAGGATTTATACTACCTGTAAGGATGGAAAGACCCAAGAAAACTTAAGTCACTCTCTGAAAAAGCCAAAGTCATCACTTTAAATACCATCTTCTGCTAAAGACAGAAGATGTTGGGGGAGGGGAGTCAGTTAAGGGAGGTTATCAGGAAAAGCACAGTGAACAAGGATAAGGTTGTTATGCATATTTAAGTCACTGCCTTCTCCCTTGAGAAGAATTTCTAGAGATTGAGTCATCCCCCTCTTCCTGGTATAGAGAGAGACACACCCTTACAAATGAAGATTTCCCTTACACATGTAAACATCTCTTATAAAAGGGTAACATCCACTCAGATTTCAGGGCTTCATCTGTGTCTGCTGTTGCTTAAAAATAAACATCTTGGGGCACCTGGATGGTTCAGTGGGTTAAAGCCTCTGCCTTCTGCTAGGGTCTTGATCCCAGTGTCCTGGGATGGAGCCCTGCATGGGGCTCTCTGCTCCGCGGGGAGCCTGCTTCCTCCTCTCTCTCTCTCTCCCACCTCTCTGCCTACTTGTGATCTCTATCTGTCAAATGAATAAATAAAATCTTTGAAAAAAAAATAAATAAACATATTAATCCCTGAAGAGACCCATTTTGGACTGGCAGATTCTGCTCCCCTTCAGTTATAAATGTAAGTGTAATCACATCTTCCATGTTGCTTACCTTTGTAAATAGAGAATTGCAGAAGCTAATAAAGCCCCACTCTTTCTTATTATGTAGTGCACTCGATAGTACAAGTGTTTCTCACTACTTCTACAACTCCAGCAAAGTAGGGCCATCCAAAGGGAAAGCGAATTAATGAATGTTATCAAAACTTTCAGATTTAAGAGCTCAACTAAAGCCATGGGCATAACTGTTACAGATTTCAAATTGAATTTAGACAAAATATAATTTGTAAAAGGATAACACAAAAGTTGATGTCCTAACCAACCTTCTGATTTCAGGTGAGCACTCATTAAGTGATGAGGATTTTGCACAGGAAGAGATTCAAATTACCATTTCTATCATTTTTTTTTTAACAAGAAACTGAAATCTGCTTTCATCCCTATTAAGTTCACCTGAGCCCTGTTGCTCAATAAATACTTGCCAAAGTTGAAAATCCCAAATGAGTCTGTATGTTGTGCATTAAGTTAGAAATGATTCATGTTAAAATGATTTTGCCCACAAAGAAATTAAAAATGTAAATGAATAATCAATTGAGCCATTAAATTGGAAGCCAGAGAGTAAACAGGTCAACTGAGATCAATAAAAGTAGACATCTTTTGCCTTTGAGTGGGTTTAATACTGCTTGACTCAGGGTTTTCGTTGCAGTAATTATCAAGCCATAAAAAGGAGA
This sequence comes from Lontra canadensis, assembly GCF_010015895.1. NCBI lineage: Eukaryota > Metazoa > Chordata > Mammalia > Carnivora > Mustelidae > Lontra > Lontra canadensis. Next base: position 14,679,921 of record NW_022631023.1, read on the forward strand.
AAACTTAGTAAACCTGAAGGAAAAGAAAGGACTTAGGTGTGCTCAGCACCCACCCTCACACCAGAATTAAGTACCCATTAAAGAACACTTTACTGGGATTTGTTTAGGAGTTTGTTAAATAGCCTGAAGCCAGCACAGATGTCTGGGGGACCAAATGGCCCATGACTCCCATTGAAGTCAAGGGGAGTACTGTGGTTGTCTCTAAGGACAAAATTCAGTTCACTAAATACTAGCAGGCAGAATTCTGTCCTCTGCAAGTGAGAATGTAGAAAGACCCTAGAGAACTGTTGGGGGAGTGAAGTTTTGTTTCGCTTCATCTCTCTTTCTCTCTGCTGCCTGGATGTGCTTCCCATTAGTCACCTACTTCTCTCTGATTCCCACATTCAGAGGTGACCCAAGGCAATGAGAAATGGCTGCTCATTGGTCACCCCTTCTGCTTCATTAGACCCCTGGTGGAACCCTGGCTTCTATCCCTCACACACAGCAGAAAGAACTGAGAAGCTGAGCACCAAACGCAGTGTGGAAGATATTTAGCAGTTTCTGCTTTTTCAAGGCCAATCTCAGTGAAACGTAGCCACAACTAGTGGGCCAGCAAGCTTTATTCTCTAAAGGGCCAGATAGTACATAGCTCAAACTTTATGGTTCATATGGTCACGATGACTTCACTCGGCCAACGTAGCAAGAAAACAGCCATATGCAACATGCAAATGAACACGTATGGTGTGTTCCGATAAATCTTTTTTTATTACAAACAAGGAGGCCAGTGCAGTAGGATCAGTGTGAGAGGGGAAGAGTAGTGGGCAAGTAGGTCAGAGAAATGCACTGTATCAATAATGGCGGATTTTACAGACCACAGGGAGAGCTTCTGCTTTTCATGAAATAGGAAAACCATTGGACAGTTAAAGCAGAAGAGTGACATGATCAGATTTACGTAATAAAAAGATCATTCTGGCTCTTGTATGAATAATATAATACAAGCAGGCAAGGGTAAAAATGGGTAGCTTCCAGAAAAAAATCAAGACAACTGAGGAAGGTAAATAAAATAGGAGTAAGAAACTGTCAGTTTCTAGAAGTATTTCAAATGTTGAGCTAGCATAATGCCCTGAAGAAGTGGAGGCTGGCTGAGAGAGAAACAGGAGTCAAGTGTGAGTCAACTTTTTAGCTGAGCCCGTGGAAAGAGTTAACCTCATCTGAGGTAGGGAAGGTTATAGATGGAACTACTTTGGAGGAATAAGGATGATAGCAGGAGTTTGTTTAGTCATAAATATGGTAAGTTTAAATTTGTAATATCTACTATATTCAAATGAAGGTGATGAATAGGCAGCTAATATATAAGTCTGGAGTTCAAAATGTGATGTGAGGTGGAGATACAGATTTGAGAGTCCTCAGCATATAGATGAGACTAAATAAGGCCATCAAGGAAATGAGTTCCAGCCAGATGCCTCTAACCCTGAGTTCACGACACATAGTCTTCAAGAGATTTTTTTTTTTCATCCATGGTTGCCCTAAGTCATTTTTGCCAACATAGCAGAGCCATGAGATTCCTAAAACACAGCCTACAATAAAGAGCTATTAACTATCATTTGAAATATTATCTCGAAGATTTAGGAAGAGGATTAATTTGAAATAAGGTTAACATACATAAAAATGTTAGTGACTGGAAAAACAATAATTTCAAGGAGAAAACACAAGAGAAATGACAACCACAAATGTCACAATAACTAAATTCTTGAGTTCTGATTATGTGGTTCACACTCTTTTAAATAATTTATACAATTAACTCAGTTAATATGCTCAACCACTGTATAAATAAGTAAAATAACGGCTCTTATAGCTGTATGGCTGAATTTAATAGTGACTTGGATTTATTATGTTTATTACCTTTCCCTCCATCTTCCCATAGAAAACAGAAAGAATATATTGTCCAGAACCAAGAATTTTAACAGAAGCCTAAAATTCTGATTTGAAGAAAATTAACATTTTGCTATATGTGATGTCCAAGCCAAAATGAAAGATATTCAGTAAGCAATCAGTGCCAAATAAAACAATAATGTCAATCTTTTCCCTTTCAGCAATCACAGCTTGCCCACTGTGTTATGATGACCATTCTTGCTAGCCAGAACACTTCTGATACCCTCCCATAATTCCACCTGAAACAGCTGAGGGAATAGAAGTCCTTGTCACTCAGAACCAACAAGATAATAAATTATAGTTCTTTTTTTTCCCTCTATCTTCACTCTTTTCTACCCTTCTTATCCACCCACTCCAGTCCTCTGCCCAGAACCCTATTCAGATTTTCAAAATTCAATTTGGATATTGCACAGAGGTATATTATTTTTAGCTACCATTGATATCAGCAAGAATTCAAGACTGAAATACTCTGGTTGAGCTAACTGCAATAGAGTTCATCTCAAATATTTTGACTAGATTCTTCTTTAAGGTTCTTTGATCAAGGGACACAATTTTTCTTTTGGGAAGTCTCTGCCTTTTTTTTTTTTTTTTTTTTTTTGGATGCACTTTTGAAAAATCATATGTATGAAGATCTGCACTTAAAAAGTGCTGTATTTCCCCCAGGTAATTCACTTACTTACCCGACTCCATTTCTCAGTTCTGATTTTTCCTTACCTCTGGAGGATACATAGATCCCCTTAAGAATCCTATTAGATTTGGGTATATTAATATACCAACAAGTTTGTGAAACGCCATTTTACATGTTTCTAAGTACAAATGAAGAGGAAATTCACATTTAAAATGTAGGATCTAATCTGTGGGTCCCAGTGGTTTATTGCATTCCTTTTTATGGCATCAACCCCACTGAAGTGGTTTAATGAACAGGGAACTGGATTAAGACTCAAGAAAACCTAGGTACTTTCCTTTTAAACTAATTCTTATTAAATATAACTAAGCTGTCCAGAAATGAACTGGGATGCAGCATGAGGTGGAGAATTTCTCAAAAAGAGAGGTGTTCACCAGCTGCTGTGTGTGTGGGGGTGGAATCATGCATCAAGCAGGGGTTTGACCTTAAGTTCCCTTCCAGTTCCTGGCATCTGTGACTTATTTTTAGGGCCTACCTAAACAATTAACCTCACTGTGTCTCACTTTTCTTACTGTAAAATAGTACTAATACCTTTTTACCTCGAAGGTATATTCTGAGGTTTATTAAGATACTTAGAAGGCATGTAGCATCCTTCATAAAAGGGGTGATGTCATTAGCAGAGTTTATTATTATTTAAGAAGAAGACATGGGAAATTTTAAACCCTCACTGGAAATAGCAGCTTTTTTTTTTCCTCCTCCATATGCTCCACCTGTTCCCAGAGTCACTCCCTGTGCATGCAAATCAGCATTTTTCTGTGTCATGTCTGAGTGCACAAGAGTGGATAGGTGGCCAAAAGTAGTGTTTAGAATTGGCCATTTGAACATTTTTGAAACTTATCTCCATATGCAGAGCCCAGCTCAAACTCATGTGAAATAAATAGGCTCCTTGCTCTGAAGTGCTTTTAAAACCAAAGATGTGGTTTCTAATCACATTCCTGGGGGTGGGAGTGGAGGAAAGAGGCTCTTACGGTGTTATTTTCTATCTCCATGTTTACAAGATGTGAACTCAGAAAAAAGATGCCAGAAAGGTACAACGAACACTTATATGCCTTTCATCTATGTTCAGCTTGTAATCCGTTGGCCACATTTGTTTTAGTGCTCTGTGATTCTCTCCATATAAAAGAATTAATACAATAATAAATAATAATAATAATAATTAATAGAGTTGTTGAACCATTTGAAAGTAAGTGACAGACATCATGATCTTTTCACCCCTAAATGCATTAGTACGCCTTGCCTAAGAACTAGGGCCCTCCTGGTTATAGCCACACTACAATTACCAAATACAAGAAACTTAACACTAATACAATACTATTATATACAAATAGGATAATAGTTCTTAAAGAATGCGCTGCATAGATGACAGAGTCTAGGGGAGCAGGTGTTTGCTGGCCAGAAGGACTCATTGCAGGTTGTTCTAAACAACTGTGGCTTGCCCAGGGACCAGAGGGCACCATGGTTTCCCCTCCAGAACATGGCTTTTCCCCAGGCACAGACAGAGCCCACTGTGCTGCTCTTGACCAATGGTGTTGTGGGCCCTTTGGCTTTTTTTACCCGGATGAAAGGGACTCAGAGCCTACTTACCCAACTCCCCGCCCTCATAGAAGTCACCTGTGCTCAGGTACACCTCATGCCCTCTCCCCACAGGAAAAGGCTGATGGAGTTTGTTGGATCTGCACTGATCTCTCTCTCTCTGATCTCTCTCTAGGTAGAAAGATGATAGATAAAGAGATGATATACACACACCATATTATAGTTTCTCTAACTGACACAATAATTGCCCTTACAGGGTTTTTGTTTGTTTGTTTTTTGTTTTTTGTTTTTAAATCCAGGATCACTCATTGAATTTAGTTGTCATCTCATTTTACTCTCCTTTGGTTCAGCCTTCCTTTGCCTTTCGTGACCTCAACATCACCAGCAATCTGTGTTTCTAAGGCTGGATGGTGAGGTAAAAAGATTGAGTGTTGGACTCACAGGCAACAATTTTAAACTCTTGGTTCCTACTATTTTTACGACCCTGACAAGTTACTTAACCGCTCTGAGACTCAGTTTCCTTGTTGTAAATAATGAAGTTAGTAATGCTTACTTCACAGGATTATTGGAGGATTAACAACTGTGAAAGTCCAGGTCAGTTTTATTCCAGAATGTCCCTCAGTTGGGTTTGGTTGTCTCCTTAACTGCATTTTATTTTTCAAGTCCCTCCACCATGGTGGGCTAGAAAGACTACGACCATCATCACCATTTTTGCATGATCCTGTCTGTCCTCTGCAGCTGGAGTCCCATCCTGGGAGCAGTGGGTCACTCAAGGCTAGCTTCCAAACACAGGTTGACCATTAGCCAAGTTAGGAGTGGTGCCTAAATCAATTTCCTTTCCCTTTGCTTAGCAAATCAATTTTAACTTCACAATGAACTGCAAGTAATTGATGGATAGCACAAAGTGCAAATAAACGGGAAGCTTTTCTCTAATTTTTTTCTTCTGGTGGAGGTGGAGGGAACTTTTAAATTATAAATTCTACGATGTCTGCTAATGAAGGCAGAAAGGCTTTTTTTTTTTTTTTTTAAGCAAACAATTGCTTTGGGAAGAGAAATGCAAACCCCTCTGTCCCACCCTCATTCTTCTTCCCACCACTTCATCTATAATCTTCAAATCTGCTGAGCTCTTCCTTCCCGAGGCCAATTCACCTGCAAGCAAACTGAGAAAATTAGGGACTTAGTAGTGAATATTTCCAAAAGATAAATTTAGACCAATTAGAAACTGGTCGTTTGTACTGAGTTGTTCTCCTTTCTCCTCTATTGGTATTAAAATAACTCTCTTTAGGGAAACAGTGATACAAATGCATGGTCACCTTTTTTGAGGAGGAGAGAGCAAAATGTCTATTCATGGCCTCATTTGCCAGCTAAAGGTTGAATGCCTTATGCTAGACCAAAGTTTTCTTTCTCTCTTTTATTGATCCAGATGCTTATTCATCTAGCTAGTTAGTCTGTCATTCAGTCAGTTAGTTGACTGAAGTCAAGAAGGATTACTGATTTGATAAAAAGAATTGGAGACTGGGAGTCAGAAGGTAGACCCGGCTTCAAGGTGTGGGCTTAATGACCTGAATAAGACCTTAGTGTCTTGAGCAGGTTACTCCAGCAGCCTCTATCAGCCTCAGCTCATGATTTATAAAAATTGAGTAGTAATTGATACTCATCAATGTCACAAGAATTGATGGGATAAAATCCTTTTACAGGCTTTTTTTTTTTTTTTTTTTTTGCTTTTGCTTTTTATACCACTTTATTCCGGTCTGAGGATCTCAATATAAAACTAAACTTTGGTGAACCCTTTTCCTTACTAATTCTGAATTACTGTAAATTTACAAGTTCTGCTAGCAGTTCAACACTTAAATAGATTAAGACATCTTGGACACATGGTAGATTTCGTGTAATGAAAATACCTGAAACAATTAGGGCAATGTGCTGAGCTGATCAAAATGAAATGAATGTTGGAAAACAAGGCTGCAAGATTATTACTAAAATATTGCAATACTTACGTTACAAATTACCAGAACATTGTTTATTATGGTTCTAGCCATGTAGGAACAACTGAAACCCCTTTCCTTTCTTTTTTTTTTTTAATTTTATTTATTTATTTGACAGACAGAGATCAAAAGTAGGCAGAGTGGCAGGCAGAGAGAGAGAGAGAGAGGGAGAAGCAGGCTTCCCACTGAGCAGAGAGCCTGGAGATCCAGGACCCTGGGATCATGACCTGAGCTGAAGACAGAGGCTGAAGCCCTTTTCTTAAAGCAAGATGGGTTCATGTCCCACACTCTAAGTTTAGCATGGGGTTTGGCATATAATGAACATCCAGGAAATGTTTTCCCATAAAAATGAATAAACGAAGCAAGAAAATATATTCGACTTTAAAATACCATTAATATGGGTTAGTCACCATGATCAGAAGATGCACTTTATATGAACATTCCATTCAGCAAAGAACAAAAGAGCAGTTTGTTGCAGCACATGAAATGCACTTTTCAGTGGTCTTCCCATTTTATTTAAAGGCCACACTGATCTCCTTTGCGATCATGCTCCAGTATTAAAAAAAAAAGAGGCAGGGGGAGGAACTATGAAATTTCAAAGCAGGAGGGCAAAAAAAAAAAAAAAAAAAAAAAAATGAGACTCAAGTAGCCAGGAGTAAAGAAGAAAGGAGAATGAGTGGGTGCCTATTTCTATTTTTTCCCCATCTCATCAAATAATCCAAAATTCTCTCTGTTCCCTCAGCACCAGCAATCTGTGTTTGTAAGGCTGGACTGTGAGGTAGAAAGATTGCTGGACTTACAGGCAACAATTTGAACTCATGGCTCTTACTAACTGTCTTTGTGACCCTGATGTTACTTAACCACTCTGAGGCTCAGTTTCCTTGTTGTAAATAACGAAGTTAGTAATGCTTACTTCACAGGATGATTGGGAGGATTAACAACTAGGCAATCCCATGTGCTTGGTTTTCTTCCATTTTTAGTACTTATCAGTGGCTCAGGACTAGCAATTTCCAGAAGTGAAGAGGGTAAGTGGCTCATTACTGGTACCTGAGAGCCTTCAACAATGCTGATTGGCTTGAAAAAAAGCAAGAATCCATGAAGGCTACATTCTAACAATTTCGATTCTCATGTAAAAAAATTTTTTATATAATGAGCAGAAGATCATGTTATGGTTCTACAGATCCTAACCACTACCACCCCCCACCCCGCTGCAATTGCTCGCATCCATTAGACTCTGAAGAGCAGCTTAATTACAAAGTTACCGCAACCTACCCAAGATGTTAGAGGAATCTTGTAATATCTGACCCACAAAAATATGGTTTGGGTGGAGGGGGGTGGATAACTAATTAAATAAAATAAGAAAATGAAAGACATGTATCAAGTCCAGAGGTAGCTGGCATCCATGTCCATGACAGTTCATACCCAAGTTTGCATCTGAATATGATAAAACTTAACATTTCTTATTGATTACTTGAAGTTGATAAATCTTAAAGACACAGAACTGTGTAATAATTTTTTAAAAGAAGGTTCAATTTTCCAATGTAATGAGAGTCCTCGAGTGAGAGCCAAAATCATGCACTGTATCAATCACAAGTTAATGTTGGGGAAATAAAACAAAGGCTTTATATAGCTGTTTGTCTTCCCCCAGTAAAGGATGTCTGTTAAAGAATGGTAGCTCAGTAGATTCACATTTGTGGTAAATCAAATATTCTGTTAAGTTAGTTGGCTGTGGGGGCGCCTGGGTGGCCCAGTGGGTTAAAGCCTCTGCCTTCGGCTCAGGTCGTGATCCCAGGATCCTGGGATCGAGCCCCGCATCGGGCTCTCCGCTCAGTGGGGAGCCTGCTTCCTCCTCTCTCTCTGCCTGCCTCTCTGCCTACTTGTGATCTCTGTCTGTCAAATAAATAAATAAAATCTTAAAAAAAAAAAAAAGTTAGTTGGCTGTGTACACTTTCCAACAATTATCGATGGTAGATTTTAAAGGAATTTGTGTCTGCTTTTATTATCATAATCTCTAAAAACTCTATAATCTTTTTTAATCAAGAAAGGATTTTCCACTTTAATGTTCAATCATATTAGAAAGAAGATGTGATGAGCCATTTCTAAATAGTTTATATTGTAGGAACTGGAAAATTATATAGAAAGCCCAGCTAATTAGCTGGGAAACAGTATGCTATACATTAATACTCGATGAAAAGCTTACAGAGGTTTTCAGCCCCAAGAAATTCTAGTATTCTATTGTCTGCTTGTTTTTTTGTTTGTTTTTTGTTTTTTGCTTTTTTAAGCAAGCATTATCCATTTCATTGAACACCTTTAGAAACTTCAGGCAACTTTTGTTTACAAAAGTTTTACAGTTACAGACTTGGTTTATTAAAGATTTGTGGTGTTGGCCGAAAGCTGGAGGGGATAATTGCATTTAACTAAATTCAACATTCACTTAAGAAAATTGTGTTCCCAAACCACACATGCCCACAAAAGAAAAATACAATATAATCTACCACAGAAAGGGAAATGACAAATGAGAAGTCAATAGTGTAACCTTTAGGAAGGTGGCCACTTGCTACATTTTGGGAATGATAGTAGTTTGACTGCAAATGGCAATAAACAAATCCTCTTCAGACAGAACAGTCTGTTGCATGATGGAATGTCATTTTCCAGGTCTCATTCGTCTGCAAGAGCTCATCAAAGCTCCCTCCAGATATAACATTAAGATCAAAATCCGTCAGCTGCCCTCTGGGAATAAAGATGCCAAGCCTTTGCTCAAGGAGATGAAGAAGGGCAAGGAGTTCTATGTGATATTTGATTGTTCACATGGAACAGCTGCAGAAATCCTTAAGCAGGTAAGAGGGGCAGGGAGGGATGAAGTGGGGGGTGGATTTGTTCATATCTCTTTCTCAAAAATGCCATCTGGCTTCACTCAGTGCAGCATGATGAAACTGCAGCAGTCAGGTTTAGGATGAGGATTACAGCTTTCAGAACACTTTTAAAGGATTCAGGGAGTTCATAGGGCTCAGGGAATTCAAAGAAGCCACCTGTTGAATAAAGTTGTAGATGTGGGGTTCTATGTATTGGGAGGTGTGTAGATCCTGTCAGCAGAGAAGGATGACATTTCAAGGCTATTAAACATATTTTCTTTTACATCTCTTGCAAGGACTGAGCAGATTTCATTTACATAACACCTGACTTGTCCTAAATATATCTTCCTCATGGCAAGACCTCTTTTGTCAAACATGTAGGATTTTGAGCATAGTGAAAAGAGGACACAGGGACAACAAAGAAAAGATGCTTCTCTCTTCTGACTTGTCACAGACAATGAGCTGCCATGCATTAATCTTGATGAATACTGTGGGTGGAAACACTTGATAAATTGTGAAATCGTATGTAAATGAAAGATGTTAGTAATGTTAGGAATAATGAAAACAATAGGGTAATCATTCCTGAGCACTTTAGGATATAGTACTGGTCTAAGGAAGATAAAGCATAGACTCGTGGTCCTCAACCCAGAGTGATTTTGTAACTTTGGGGACTTTTGGCAATGTCTAGGCACATTTTGGGTTGTCATATTGGGGACAGTGGCACTCTCCTGGCAACTAGTATTTAGAGGCCAGGGATGCTACTAAATATTCTATAATGCACAGGACATCCCCCACAACTAAGAACTGTTACCCTAAAATGCCAGTAGTGCTGGGTTTGAAAAACTCTGGCATAGACAAAGACAATGGAAAAGGCTAGCGAGATGCTTAAAATAGATGCATTAATAAAAGATCAAGGGACGAATTTGAAGAAACATGGGAAAAAATACCCAGGTCATATTAACGTGGCCTTAATGGGTGTTTCTTTGTATTTAATTTAAGCAATTATTGTGGCATAAGGCAATGTTCTTATCTGAAATGACAAACCATTATTGTACTCCCCGGTTTAAAAGGTTTGGGATGTGCTATGTGGTTGACTGGAAATGGGCACTAATTTCACAAGTAGATCAACCCCCTGCACAAATGTAGAGCTGTGGATTTCCAAATCACTTGGGAGAGCTCTTAGAGCAGCCATCCCTCATGACTCTCCAGTGCTGGATCTCATATTTGAAGGGCATCTCTCCGAAGCCATCGAATTCAGAGTTGAGTCTTTAATTTCACTGAAAGTAGACAATCAGGAAAGTTGACTAGAGGTTTCCGTTATCTCCTGGATGATTACACTAAAAATCTATTTCAAGGCATAGAACATATTTTAAGTTGCAGTTGAAAACAGTCTTAGAGTGACACCTGGGTGGTTCAGTTGGTTAAGTGTCCGACTCTTGATGTCACCTTGGATCTGGATCTCAGGGTTGTGAATCCAAGCCCCCATTGAGCTCCATGCTGGGCATGGAGTCTACTTAAAAACAAACAAACAAACAAACAAAAACTGAGACATCATCAAGGTTAATCTTCTCACTTGAGAGGTTCAAGAAACTGGAACTCAGCCTCCTCTATCCCAGCCTGCACCTTATCCACTATGAAATGTTGCTTTTCCAGTTAGGAGGAGAGTATGTGTTACCAACTTTTAGGTACAGTTGCATTAACAAATCTTCAGCTATTATAATTAAAATGATCTCTCATTAAAGAAAGCAAGCATGTTGCAGTGATGTCCACAGCTCACTTTAAAGGTAAAATAAATAGAATCAGCCCACTTTATCTTAAGGTTTCATTTGAGAATTTCAATACAGTTCATTAAAGTGTGTAATGGGGTGTGAACCAGAACTGAGAAAAATACCCAGATTTTATGTGTAGCCCTCAAAATGCTAAGAAGTATCTCTTCCCAGGAGTCTGTTATAACAGAGACTGGGGACTTCCACTACATTTAAGAGAATGACTTGCCGATGAGTCTTTTCCTGGTGAGATACCCACTTGGCTCACATAACTGGCAACCTCTCCCCTAAAGCACAGGCTTAGAATGGGCAAGCCTGGGAAAGAGCTGCTAGAGTTTTTCCTCTATGTCAATAAATATGGATGTAATGTTCTTTTGACGCAACTGGCTCTTTCCTGGTAGCATAGAGATTACATCATTCAAAGACCAATTTTTTTTAAGATTTTATTTATTTATTTGACAGAGAAAGAGATCACAAGTAGGCAGAGAGGCAGGTGGCGGGAGTAGGGGGGGGAAGCAGGCTCCCTGCTGAGCAGAGAGCCTGATGTGGTGCTCAATCCAAGGACCCTGGGATCATGACCTGAGCCCAAGGCAGAGGCTTTAACCCACTGAGCCACCCAGGCGCCCCAAAGACCAATTTTTTAAACAACAAACCAAAAAACTCTTCTTAGTGAAGCACACCAAAGAAGTGTCTGCTGGGGTAAGGGAGTGAGGGATTAGTTCAGCTTTGTTTTAGCCATTGACACGCACCCTTTTGCCTCAGTCCTTGCCATATCATATTTTATCTTGTGTTTACTCTTCCTCCTCAGGTGCATGGTAAGATTGTTGTGAGGCATTGTGGGAAACTACTAAAGAGCATGTTCATCCAACTTTTGTTGTAGACTACTGAGCTACAGATGGGGGTGGGGGGCTCCTGGTTGGTTTAACCAGGTTTAATCTGGACCTCCAAGAAGCTGTGTGGTTGGCAAGTGAGATTGAAGACCTCAGGACTTTGTATTAATGTCAAAATGAGGCCCAAGTGCTCCGTGTGATCCAGCTTGACTTGACCCATTAGCGTTGGGCAACAACCTGTAGAAACGAAGAGACCTTCCCTCTGTCTGCCAAGCATGTCCCTAGGGAAGCTGGAGAGTGCAGGAGTTCAAGGTCCTAATTCTGGCCACCATTCAACCAATCTCTTCCTACCTCTTCTACTGAAGTGCAAATGATGGTGCCTGGCATCCTATATACTGTCTTATGCAGGCTCAAATAACCCCAGGGTAAATTTGGTATTCTCAGCTCAGAGTTGAAGAAACTAAAGCTCAGATACGTTAAGTGCCCCAACTAGGTCACTCTTTGATTGGCCAGGCTGCCTCATGGTCTGGAGACCACCTATTATCAGAGCCTGTGTGCCCACTTTACCATGAAGGACCCCCATTCAGAATGGATAAGCCTTTCCATTTCAAAATAAGCTTCCAGAAATGTCTGGAGAAAACACAACCACCTGCTGCTGGTCTCCTTCAGAGGATATTAATATTAATAGTTCCTGCTTTTTTGGAGACTAAAATCATTGCTGATAAAATTTCCTCTGCCAGGTCAACTTGGCTTTCTTCTCAAGTACACTTTCCATTATTTCCGTGCATTTCTCTGCATCTTCATCATATTTTACTACTTTTTAATGATTCTTCAGGAAAAAAAAGAAATCAAATGCATTTTAAAGAAGATATCCGACATTTATCTAAAAGTAAAAATTGGGGAAAAGTCTATAGTTATTCTTGGGCATGCTAATCACTCCAGCAAAGTAATTATTTCTATTCATATTGAACAAGTGCTATATGATGAGAATCTGAAAAGTTATTTCCCAAAAATTAGTTAGAAATTCAAATATCAAGACTTGATTAGGTTACAAAGGAACAGAGACTTCATATGAATGAACTGTCTTCGTGAATTTCTGTAGTCTGAGAGTGGCTCCAACAACCAGCAGCACACACAGGGGACCCATCCCGTTACTTGGTGTCCTCTTCTCTCCCTGTGCATCTGCCACCTCCCAGCTGGTATCCTGCTGCTTCACAAGGATACTCCTCTCTCTAAGCCTGTCTCCAATGTGGACACTTCCAGTTGTCTACAACTCTTTGCTTTCACTTCCTCCAAGTCCCACTCTCTTCCCACTGACTCTTCAGTGCCACCTTATCTGCCCCCTTGTTGGCTTCTAAGAGTGATTCTACCAAGAGAGTGCTGATGGGAGGGAATTTAAAGGTAAGGAACTAGATAAGAAGACTGTACTAGCATGCCTAAAATGTGCCCAGTGCCATGCTGGGTGTTAAGAAACTATCTCCTTGGATCTACACAGTAATTTTTGGTATAATTAGTTTGATCCCTCTTTTGCACACAAAAATTGAAGCTCAGGGGCACCTGGGTGGCTTGGTGGGTTAAAGCCTCTGCCTTCGGCTCATCATGATCCCAGGGTCCTGGGATCGAGCCCCACATCGGGCTCTCTGCTCAGCGGGGAGCCTGCTTCCTCCTCTCTCTCTGCCTGCCTCTCTGCCTACTTGTGGTCTCTGTCTGTCAAATAAATAAATAAAATCTTAAAAAAAGATTTGAAGCTCAGAGATACTAATAATTTCATCTACCATGTGATGAGTATGTTCTTAATGCAAACATCCCAGCATTGACTCATTTGTTGTCCATATTCCCTAGAACACTATAACCTCCAAGGGGATAGAAACCTCCTTTGTCTTGTTCTCCCAAATCCCGAGCATGTACATTACTTGAAACATAGGGTTCAATACTGCTCTGTTGAATGTGTAAAGGAAAGGGGTGAATGAATGATCCAAGAATGATACTAGAAGCTCTTGATAAAAGCAATCTCCAAATCACCTCCCTTCCATCTGACTTAGTGTACTATACTCTCATCTCTGCCAAGGCATTTGAACAAGTTGTTCTTCTATGCCTCAGTTTCCTCAAAGGAAGGTTTTATTCAATCCCCGAAATCCTATATTAAGACCTGTAATGCATTTCAGCCTACGATTCCACTTCCTGAAAATAAATTTGCCTCTTCAGAGAAATGCATAGTCACTTTCAAATCCTGTAATAGGATTGAGAAAGCAAGTCACAATTTCAAGCAGGGTAGCCGGAATCTTAATGCTTCCCTGATAGAAAGGGAGGGAACACTGTGATACTCCATCCAGCAGGGAAGCTGCATCCCTGGGCCAACTCCCTGAGCTGGAGAGCAGCCATACCAAGCATGAACATACTGTTTCTGACTCAGGAAACCTGCTCTCTTGTTTACATGAACAAGTGTGTCAGAAGAGAGACTTCTTTCCCCTCACGACACTTATAGCAATGAGTATGAAACTATAATTGAGCCATTAGTCTCCATAAAACATTTTAGTACCAAAATATTTTGTGGAATTATATCACATTTTCTCCTGTCAACATTTGTGCATTCTTGTTTTTAATTTTTTCCTTTCTGTCAATTAGCATAACAAGGCCAGTGAGAAAATTCTTTTTTTTTTTTTTTTTTTTTAATCCTGGCTTCCTTCTACTAGGACATGCAAGGGCAATGCTGATTAATCAAATAATTTTATGCATTGATTCTTTCCTCATAGAAGTTGAACCTATTGCCCGGGACTGGGATGAAGAGAGGTGGTTAGAAGGGGTTCATTTCATGTTTCCACAGGACAGAAGCACTGTCAGTCTTCACCTCTCAACACAGAAAACAGACAGTCAAGCAGTATAACTGTGATGTGCCAAGAGGTTATAAACCTATGTTTGGAACCCACACCCACTAAGTCAGATATGTAACCCCATCTCTAATCATACACACACATAGTAGGCCAAAGACCTTAAGAACTACCTCTTATGGAACTCCCTGGGTGCCAGGCACCGTTGCTAAGAAGATAAAATGCATCATTCACTTAATTTTTATGAGAAAATTCTATACACAATAAAGTGACAGAGCTCAGAGAGCTTTTGTTACTTGCCCAAGGTCACAGAGCCAGCAATGGCTAGGCTGGGAGGCTGGGATTCGAAACTTACCTCAGGATTTAAAAAGGAGGAAAAAAAAAATCCCAATCTGCTGCTATTATATACACTAAGATGCCAACTGATTCTCTTCACAGTAGACCATGGAACACATTCTAATTAGACTCTGTACTTCTTTAATGCAGTGTTTCATTCTATTCTCCAACATCCCATCATTGTCTAGTTTACCTAAGTCCTTAAGAAATGTTGATTATATTGAAACCAAGGAGAGACTGTAGTAGAGACACAGAAAAATTCACTCTTTCATTTAACACATATTTGTTGAGCACTGATTGAAGGTGAGAAAGATACAACTGTAAAAACAACAACAACATAAAATAAATCCCTGCCCCGTTGATCAAAAAAAAGAGCTTGAAAATTAAAGTCATGGAATGTGGCTACCCAATGCCCACAGACTGGTGAAATACAGGGAAACTCATTTCTAAAGCAGGAAGGGACTGGGACGAGAGTCTTAGACTGAAGGTTGGTAGATCCAGTAGCAAATTCTGCTCTTGCCCTAATAGAATAAAATAATCGCCATTCATTGGGCACTCACTATGTGCCAGAATATGCTATGCATTCCACTAGGATATCTTCTTATCCTCTCAAAATATCCCATGTTATAGATGAGATAAATGAATTTCCAGGTCATCCACCTAATTAATGGCAAGGCTGGAATTTCAAGCCAGGGCTTAACGTGGCAATGATTTGAGTTTCTTAGATCTTTTAAATATGCTGCTTTGAGCAAGACCATTGATTCTTCTTCAACACAGTGACTTCATCTGCAAAATAGGATTGTAGGATTCTAATCTTGCTAAGATTCTCTTTTGCTCTGAGCCTCCATGCATATAAGTGATTAGGAATCCTTTTTTCCCAGTGTCCAAACATAAAGAATTTGCACATTGCCTTGTACTTAGTAGGCTTTCAAAGAAATGAGGGAATAATTAAACAGTTCATTTTCTTTTAAGTTCCTCGAGTCCTTTGGTAGCCTTTGAGACAATTAATTGAAGTTCATTACTTTGGCTAAATCCTGACGATGTAATAATGATGACTCTCAATTTATTCTAACAGATGATAATGTGTAGTACAGTATATAATTATTTTGGCAACACATTCTCAACCCAATTGTTTCTCTCAGGCTGATATTAAAATCCATTTACATTTCCTGAGCATAGAGTAAGTTTGGGTTGTAAGGAGCAGTTCATAGATATGAAAATGTTACTTAATATGCACAAGAATTAACTGACCTCTGTGAATAACTAATAATGTAGTGAAAGAATTTGCAATGTGACTATACTTTTAGTGCACAGGATGCCCAAATTGCATACTTGGAAAAACTTCCAAACAGTAGATTTGGAAAAGGGTGTAGATTTGTTTCTATCTAAATTGAGAGGTAATAAAAATCACATGTATGCCTCAGAAATACTCTAATGCTTAATTCCAGCTACATCAGAATTTGGTCGTAATAGGTGATAAGAGAAATTATCCTTGCAAAAGAAGTGGGGATAATTTAGAAGGAATCATGTTTATAACTTGAATATCTGATATCAAAGCATGTCTTAAACCTTTAGCAGGATTAGTGAACCTCGGCATTATTCAAAATTTGGGGAATGTTTATTCACCTCCATGTGCCTTTTCCAGGAGAAAAGATCCATAGCTTTGATCAGATTCTCTAAAGAAGCCTAAGACTGAAGTAGGTTAAAAATCACTTTGCTATGTTAACCACATCAGCTTCTTCAACCCTTCATAAATGCAAGATTTTACCAAAAGAATCTTCCCACCCTACTTTCCCCATGACTGTTAGACAAATCCTTCTGCTTAAGGGTGACCATGTAGGACGTAAATTTCACTATTTATTCAGCTAGCATATATTAGATGTTTTGTATGTGTTAAAGACTACACCAAGGTAGGGGGAATAAAATATAATGAAAAACTCTAGTGTGTTGGATGCGTTTATTTAACAGAGGACTTTGTGATTCATTATTTGCTACATCTGTTAAATGGGAATGTCATAGTACATATCTCACATTGTTCTGAGAGAAATAAATATGACAATGCCTATAAGGCATTAAGCCCACCACTGATGCATGAAATATTCCACATGTGAGACATTACCATCAGCAATATCATTAGTGATATGTGCCTAGGCAAAACTACAAGACTGATACAGTGTTTCCCACTGCTAACCCTGTCACTGCATTACTTCTTAAACTTTGTAACCATGGTCCCCAAACCTCCTCTCAAGCCTGACTTTCCAAGCCTCCCTATTATACGTTGCTCAATGTCATTAAATCTCCACACCAAATTTAACACACTACATTTTCTCCTCTACCATTCTCCAGCCAGTTTTCCAGAACTACTTTCTCCTCCTGCCCCTGTTTTGGTGACCAGAAACACCAGCCAATTGTTCAATCCAGAAACCTAGGAGTTCGCTTGACTCTACCTTATCCTTCCTATTTGTGAGTTACCAAATTTTGTAGCTTCTGCCTTCTAAATATGTTTCAGATTCCACCTCCTTTCTTCCATCTCTGTCATCATCTTTCTCCTACACTACAACAATTGATCGCTCTGTTGCAAGCCCCCCTTTCTCCCCATCCAGCATCCATGTAGGCTCAAAAACTGTGCGTTCCAAATAAAAAATGTGACCTCATTCTTCTCATTTGAAATTCTTGGGCCCTCAACCACCACGCCTGCATTGCCTTAAGGCACAACCTTGTACAGCTAGGTCCAACTCTCTGGACAGAAGGCTCCCTCAAAACTACATGGGCAGCTTATCAAGTTCTCTTAGTTTGGGGGTTCATTTCTTATGATAAAGCTCCAACTCCTGTGGTTCTAACTCTGGTCTCACCAAACAACCATATGCTTTTTTTTGGGTTCTCACTGAACAGGAGAACTTTGCACAAATTATTGACTTTCCAGGACACCTGGGTGGCTCAGTCAGTTAAGCCTCTGCCTTCAGTTCAGGTCAAGATCCCAGGGTGCAGGGATTGAGCCCTGCATTGGCCTCCTTACTCATCAGGGAGCCTGCTTCTCCCTTTCCCTCTGCCTGCCACTCCCCCTGCTTGGGCTCTCTCTCTCTGTCAAATAAATAAAATCTTAGAAAAAAAAATATTGACTTTCCTGCCACATATACCTCCTATAATCAATTAGTAAGTTAACATAGCACAAAGAACCCAGGATTGAAATCAAACCTGGGTTCAACTGCTGTAACTATGCCCTGTCTTTCAAATCTATAAATTGAAGAAAGCACCTTCTCTCCAGGAGTATAAATAAACAAAACAAAACAACCCCAAACCAAAACCAAAATCTATGACAGCAGTGGGCATTTTGTAACACTCAGAAAACAGTCACTCTGATCATTATTGCTATGGCTTAAAAGTATAAGCTTGGTTAATATGAATAGATGGTTCTCAGCTGGGCCTGCATGTGAGTATTACCTGGGGAGGTCTGAAAACATAGCGATGCCTAGAACATATCCCAAACCAAATAAATGAGAATATTTACAATGGGATACAGGCATTGGTGTTTTTTAAAATACACTGAAAAATACTCATATAAATAGTTTCTAAACCTGATATTTATTAAATAAATGGACTAAACGTCTGAAAAGCTGAAGAACGGGACCCAGACTCACGATGATGTCACTCGTCTATAGATATCTCATGAGACCAGCAAGATCATTATTTAATGGCTGCACGCCCATCTCTCCCTCAAATAGTTATCTTCAGGGTAATTGGAGATATAGTTTTTGTTACCACCATTAGGAAAGTAGCTTGTTGCAAAAAGACTAAAATGTATTCAACATCTTTATTTTGTGAATTTTCCAGGTTTGTTCAGTACTTTGTGTAGATTTGTTCAACACTTTGCTGCTCAAACTTTTCTTCCATTGTGCTCTTCTTTTTTTTTTTAAGATTTTTATTTATTTGACAGAGAGAGATCACAAGTAGGCAGAGAGACAGGCAGAGAGAGAGGGGGAAGCAGGCTCCCTGCTGAGCAGAGAGCCCAATGTGGGGCTCGATCCCAGGACCCCAGGATCATGACCTGAGCCAAAGGCAGAGGATTTAACCCACTGAGCCACTCAGGCACCCCGTGTTCTTTTTTAAGCATCATTTTCCCACCAGTGTTTCCTGGATGTTGCAGAGGGTTTATTCTTTCCGTTCATGTAATCCTCCAAAATCCTTACTCTCTCCTTTTGCTGGGTTGCCTGTTTCATTCTGCCAGGGGAAATCTTTTCTCCTGCTCTATTGTCAGCAATCCATATCCCTTAAATATCGTAAACACTTCTGTTGTGCACCTGGGTGGTACAATCTGGCTCTTCTAGTGGGGTGATGTCCCAGAGTGAAACTAAACCTCATTGGTTTTCATTCCACTTATTAATATCTATTAACATCAGTTTCCCTTCTCCTCCTGGCCAAACTTCCTAGAGGGAGAAGCTTAAAAAAAATTAAAACTTGAAGATACTCCCAAATAGTATGGCCATTTCATCCATCAGCACTTTCTGGAAAATCCTTTGCTTTTCTTTCATTTCTCTTGGAGGCAGGAGGAAACTGGCCTGGGTTTGTCCATGGCATAGCACCCCCTTCCAGAGGAAGGAAAAGCCCTAGACTCTATTTGTGGGCACCTTGTATCTGTACATATGCACATCGTTAGCATGTGTATGTGAATGGAGGGACACAGAAAAATTTAGAATGTTTTCAACTTTAAACACTTTTCTCCTTGACACGTGTACTTGCTATTACTATACCAAAGTGGTGCTATCTCAGGTGCTGGGATCATAAAAGATGAGCAGATGTGGCGCATTGCTTTCCTATTGATGCTGTAAGAAATTTTCACAAATGTGGTGACTTAAAACAATACAAAGGTATTTTCTTACAGTTGTCACAAGTCTGAAGTCAAGGTGTGGCCAGGGCTGCATTGCTTTTGAAGGCTTTAGGGGAGAATTCAATTCCTTGCCTTTTCCAGCTGCTAAAGGCTATCTTCATTCCTTGGCTTGTGGCCCCACCTCAATGGCCTTCCCACCCCCATCTACTTTCCTATCACCTTCTCTGCCTTCTGACCTCCTGCTTCCAGCTTATAAGGATCCTTGTGATTATATTGGACCCACTTGGATAAGCCAGAGTAACCCCCTCCAAAATTAAAATCTTTAACTTTATCACTTCTGCAAAGCTCTTTTTTCACATATAAAGTAACATTTTAATAGATTGTAGGAATTAGGATATGGACACTTCTATGGGACCATTATTTAGCCTACTCCATAAAGAGTTCTATATACCTAATGCTATTTTCTATGCATTCCATTGTTACCTTTGTAGATATAGGTTATGATCATTTATTTTGACATGAGTTGTTTTTTTTTTTTACAATGATAAAGACTGATCTCAAGGCCTACTTATACTTAGCTTGTTCTACTAAAAGTGTGTTGTCAAAGAAGCATCCTTCTCAAAAGGATAGTGTAGATGCAGCCTACAATGCCCCAGTTGACAGGTAAGAAAGAACTACACCCTAACTCTCAAACCTTCTTCTTAAAATCACTGCTCTGAAACCTGATACCATTCAACTGATTTCCTAAAGATTATTCTTATGTAGAAATAACTTATTTCTATCTTGAGGTAAAACCATTATATTAGCCACATTGCATATCACACATTTGGAAGTTGTTCAGTTGAAATTATTGACTAAAAACCATGTCTAATGGCTGAGAATTTATCCTGATATTGAGAAGGCTATAAAAGGAGCAATACTCTTTAGGTAGGCCAATATAAACTTCTAAGACACCTATTTTTCAATGGAAAGAAGCAGTAATAAAAACCTTTATAAATATTACAAGAATACTCAAAAATTGCTCAGGAGCACTCCAGTTTCCATTTTAAGTTTCTGCTATTATGATAGCAGCCGATGCCAATTATTTGTGACATATGGCTTGTCCTTAGTAATGGATGCTGAGAATTTGCAGAGGATTTTTTTGTTACTGCCTCTATAGCACTGCATTGCCTTCTGAAAAATGATCATATTGAAATATGGTACAGTCTACTTGAGATACCAGGACATGTTATTGGAAGACTTTTACCTAAAGACTTTCTAGGTATCTTATAGGCCAACTGTGTCACCAACCACAGAAGTTACAACCCACAAACTATGTTGGTCATCTTCATCTAGACTTGAATGAGGGCTCTCGAGACAAACTAAAACATGATCTTTGTGCTGCTCAGGTGTTATGTGATAACCCATCTAAATCCAAGAGATAGTCTTTGCCAAGAACAACAGGACTACACCAAGGAAAGTCAATGGTGCTGTTAACAAGGTCATGAGTGTTCTGTTATAAAAGCTCCAGAGAGCAGATGGGCTGAGGTGGGGCCACCCTTGTTAATGAGTAATGACTATGTATCAGGGTATAATAATAACAGTGGGACCATTAGAATTATCCTTTGGAAATTCAACTGCCAATGAGTTTTATTTTATCTTCTGGTGATTCATTTTAACTACAAAAGGAAGAAAATTGTAATGATTTTCAAGCCACTGAGAAAACAGAATAGTCATGTGGCACTTCTGTAATAGTATAATCCAGAGAAACTCTTCCAGTAGGTATGGGTCACCCTTCCTCTTGCTGGTCTAGGAATATGTTTTCTAGATAACATGGAATATCATACATAGGCAAAGTATTAAGACTTTTAGTCTTTTGGTATTTTTCTCTGTGTTAATCAGGGTTTTCCAGAGAAATAGAACAAATAGGAGATAGATGTGAAAAGATGTATTATGAATAGGTTCACCTGACCTGGAGGCTGAGAAGGCCCACAATCTGCCATCCGCAAACTGGAGACCCAGTAAAGCTGTGGTGTAATTCCTGTTGGGGTCTGGAGGCCTGAGAACCAGAAGAGCCAATGGTGAAAATCCCAGTCCAAGAGCAGGAGAAAAGCAAAGTTCCGGCTCAGTCAGGCAGTAAGAAAAACGATGCATTCCTCCTTCCTCTGCCTTTTTGCTCTATTCAGGGTCTCAGTGGACTGGATGATACCCACTACATTGCAGGGGGTGGGGAGGGTTCATCTGCTTTATCTCATCTGGAAATACACTCACAGACACACCCAGAAATAGTGTTTAATCTAGGAACCCATTGGCCTGGTCAAGTTGACACATGAAATTAACCATCATAGTCTCTTTTGAATTTTTATAACTGATTCTGCAGGGACATAGAGTATGATTAACTCTGAATATTATTTTATTGGAAGCCTTTTCTGTTGCTCTAACCTAACTGAGCTACGTGAGACCTGAATAGTCCATCCCTCTTTATGTGAAAAAGATCTTTCAGCTTCTCCCAACCATGATAATTTATTATGTGCTATTTATTTATTACACAATAACCTAGCCTAGAAAATACATTTGAAACAAAGTGGTAAATATTTTTTTTTTTTAAGGAGAAGAGTTGGAAAGAAGGGGGAAATTAGATAAGAAAGACAAAGCTGAATGGTACTGGCACACATAAAATATATACCTTGTATTTCTACTTGTTGCTAAAGGAGAAACCACAATTTTCACCCTCAACGCCCCAGCATTCAAAACAAAGTCATAAAAGAAAAGAGTACTTACATGCCTTGCAATACTCATGAAACAGGAAATTGTATTTATTCAGAACAGAAACAGCTTGCTATGGCCCTCATAACTTCGTTAGTCACCTATCAGGGTGAAATCTCTAGAGGGTGAACCTATGTCAGTATCTTTCCTCCCTCCATGGCCAAAACCAGCACATGGCCCCACCCAAGAGGGCGCACACAAGAAGGCAGGAAATGCAATCCTGCCCTTTGTCCTTCCAGTTGGGAAATTGGCAATGGCACAAATTATGTCCAAACTATGGGTCTTCTGAAATCAAGAAGAGTAGTAGATACTCAGTCTATCCCTCTTATAAATATATAATGCTATTGAAAGGGCTGGATTTTTTACTATCAATCTAAGTCAATGATATGATGTCAGTTATTTAAAAAGAATAATTCTGTTAAGAAAAAACCATTATTATAAGAACATATTAGTGGAAGCAATGAAGGGTAATATGTCATCAATATCAATACTATTGAACAGCCACATTTATTACACATTAGTGTGTGTGATGTGTTGTGTTTTATGCTGTTAAAAATGATTTAAAGATAGCCAGAACTAGTTTCTGGCAATATTGACTTGGTAAAGTATACATTGCCTAGGTCCGCACCGCCTGCCTAGTCTGGCACACAAGCACACTATCAAAATTCAAAGAGGGTAGTTTTTCTAATGAAAAAGTGAATTTTGCAAAGATTAGAAAACTCCCCATATCATGACTATACTTTTTTATTTGAAAAACTGACATTTATCTTGATGTGACATTTTCTTAATCCCTTAATGACTTTTAGTTGAAATACCAACGTGCAGAGAGAAAATCGTCATGTGAATGCAATACTTTTATTTATAAAGTATGTTACTATTAAATGATAGAGCTGCTGGTCCAGACCAGTCCACAGACTCTCACATGGACAGTTGTTTAAAAAGCACACTTTTGGTGCTTCTGGCTTTATTCTTACCCAGAAGCTTTTCATTCACCTGTGTCCTAGAGAGTCCACAAAGGTGGCAGATGAATGATTCACGACCATACTTATTTCTTAATTCCCATTTCTAGGATGTTCAGGGGAAGAACCAGGAGGCACCGACCCGGGCACTAGGTAGGGAAAGTCAAGAACAGAGATTTTTTGAGTGTGCTAAATGAAAAACATACTCAGACGACCCAAGGGTTCTTTCTGCATTAAAAGTAGATCTGCTAGCTGAATATTCACTACCTCCTCATAACTTTTTTCTAGCATTAAATAAGAGGTGTATCAAATGAATACTTTCCTTCAGGAATTAAAAAATAACAAGAAGGATTAGTTGAATGGTTGCTTAAAAAGGGAGGGGAGAATGCCTATGCCCTCAACTGGTAACTAAATGTCTCCATTATCAAATTTTAAAAAGAAAAGTCAGCCCACTTGCAAAGCTAAAAATTCAGGTGCCTTTTTGTTTCTTTTTCAGTTTCAGAAACAATATTTTGAATCTCAGTGTCCAGCTCTGTATCTTGACATAAAACTTGCCCCATCCTCTCTGAAGAGGTAGTCTTGGCTGCAATTACACTATCTAACGACCAAAGCGAAAAATTGGATTCCTGACTGACCCCGGCAGGTTAGCTCTTTATGCTTCAATGATATAAGAGACCAGCTAACAAGACCTCACCATGCATGGCTTTAAACATTATTGATGGCCCTAAAGCAATTCTACCTTTTTTAAAATTCTTTTGTGTGCCTGGTCTTGTTATCACCATAGAAGTGACTTATACACGGTGGGCTCACGATTCACGAGAGTTTCTTGTCATTTGTCTTACCTTCATGACATTACAATTTCACTAAATATTCCTCTGGTCTCTACATTAGCAAACAGGGCAAAAGAATTACAGGATTCATGTGTTCCGTGCTGTCAACGGATACCCTCTTCATTCTTTATCCTTCTCGTGTAAAACCATTCAAGTTTACATATCTTGGGCACTTTCTAGGACCTCTGATAACAGGGTTGCCTTTCCTGAGATCTTTTCAATCCCTCTCTTCTGTTGAAGTTGATGTGAATGGACATGTTTTCCATGGAGCAGTGTTTTTCAACCACTTCTGTGGCAAACAGAAACCCAGGCTCTGCCCTAGAGAATTCCAGTTTGGGATGTCTCTGTGATGGAGTCGAAGAATATCTCATTTTAAAACCTCCAGAGGAGATTCTCATTTGCATTCAGAGTTTATCAAAGTTGTGAGGATAACACCTTGGAAATTTGATTTCTGAGTCTTCTCCATACGTTTCTATACAAATACCAAGAAACAGCACCCAAATGGTCCTTTGCTGACCTCCCCCAACCCAAGGAAGGTGATACTCTTGATTTAGAAGACATAGAAACCTTCCCTTATCTCCAAATCATTTGCAACTGTTTCTATTCAATGGACACTATTTCCAGGAATCTAAAAGTAGTATCACATTCTAATAAACTTACTCTACCTAGAACCCTTGTCCTTTCTCTTCACCTCTTTCCCCCATTCCCTACCAGGTAAAAACGATACACAGAATGTCTAGTCCAGAACTGTCAAGGTCCCAAGTAGGTAACTGAGGATCAAAATTAAGAGGCAGTGTGACATTTGTACAAAATAGTCCCCATCCTTCCATCTAGAAACAAATCCTCTTTTCCCCTACTCGTATTGTGGGATAAGATGGGAAAGCAGTAGAAGGCTTCAGAGATATGCATATGTATAAGCCCCCATTTAAATATATCTGCATACCAGTATTGCAATTCAACATTTAATGAGTTCTCTGAGGCAGTATGATAAATATTAAAGCTAAGGAGATCAATAAAATATCTAAGCATGGGGTTACTAAGACACTTAGGCAATAAGGACACCAAAACACTGTTATTAAGGTCAGATCCAAATATTAAATTTGTTGCACATAAACTATTTTTAATTTTTTAAAATTTAAATTAGACCTACCACTTCAGTGAAGATCGAACGAACATAGTCTAATGAAAGAACATTGGATGGAGGTTAATGGCCTGAGTCCTCATCTGCCCACATCAGCTCCCTTTCAGCCACTGATCTGTCTCAGGTTTCTGATGTGCTGAATCTGTGGACTTCCAAAGCCCCTTCCTGCTCTGTGTCGTCAAGATATTGCAATTGCCCCGCTAATGATCTATTTCTTATTGTAATTCTGTTTCTGATTCTTTCCCCTTATTGCTTTTTTGCAGATTCTGTTCATGGGCATGATGACTGAGTACTATCACTACTTTTTCACAACCCTGGTAAGCACTTCAGGTAGAAATGTATTCCATGCAATATAGAAAATGTCTCCAGTTATTTCAGTAGTCAGTCCCACCAGTGTCAGAGGTAGGATATTGTCATGGAGATTCATCTTACTTTCTTAAAAATCCTGTAAATCCAGAAATGCTGAACAACAGGTTCTTTCTTTTTTTTTTTTTTTCTTTCTTTCTTTCTTTCTTTCTTTCTTTCTTTCTTAACTAGTACCAGTGCATGTGCATCTGGAAAGGGATTTAAATGATACTTTCATTAAATAGAAGCTGTCAAAGTACAAACTAGTCATAAAGAAGAATCACCTACATTTTTATATACATTAGAAGTTCGCACACTAGTGTTTCTCAGCTTTTTTGATCTTATATGATTTACCTGCCTGTGTCCAGTAGATAGCTAGGTTAGCCGGGGTCACCGACCAGGTGTTTTGAAGATCATCAAGAAAAGGAGCATGGGAGATGCTTTGCACAGCGAACATTTTTCACCACTAAAAAATAAAAAAAAGAAAAAAAAAAAAAAAGAATCATGGTTCTGAACCTAAGAAATTCAAAAGAGACTATAACATCTTAAATTTTGAGATTTTCATATCAAGGAAGAATGATTTAGGGTATTTAACATATCAAAATGATGTGATAGCTCCCATTCAATTTTAAAAATCAGACACACACAGACTTCACTTTCTCATAGGAGAAGAAAACACATAACCAACCTTTTTTTTTTTTTCTTAAAGATTTTATTTATTTACCTGACACACACAGAGAGATCACAAGTAGGCAGAGAGGCAGCAGAGAGAGAGGGGGAAGCATGTTCCCTGCAGAGAACCTAATGCAGGGCTGGATCCCAGGACCCTGAGAGTATGACCTGAGCCAAAGGCAGAGGCTTAACCCACTGAGCCATCCAGGTGCCCCTAAATTTCTTTAGATTTTTTTAAATGTATTGTCTGACAGAGAGAGACATGGCGAGAGAGGGATCACAAGCAGGGGCAGTGGGAGAGGGAGAAGCAGGCTTCCCGTTGAGCAGGGAGCCTGATGCATGGCTCCATTCGAGTACCCTGGGATCATGACCTGAGCTGAAGGCAGATGCTTAACTACTGAGCCACCCAGGGGCCCCTCGTAACCAATCTTCTTTGCCAATCTGTAATGGTGTGTTGACTGCAATCTACCTAGGTTCCGGGAAATTTCCTAAGAGTTTATTTTACGAAATAAAACTGGCAAGGTAAGCTGGTGAGTAAGGGAAATAAAATAATTTGGAACAAGAACCAGGCAACTGTCCTTGAATACATACCACGAATTACCTTGAATACGTACCAGTGAATTCCACTCCTCGCTCAAGTGTCTCTGGGACCATGAGATCAGTGTTCCAGGGCAGGTGCCAAAAGCATCAGTGTTCCAGAGCTTGGGGTAAGGGAGTGGGATGCAGGGCAGAAAAATCTTAAACTAAACTTTCCATGATCTTCCCTCCATCACTGATATCCTAATCAGGGCTTCTGTCAGAACAGTTGAAGAAACGCCTAAGAATTTAAAAGCATCTTACTTAGGTCACAAGTACAGCCCTTCCCCCATCACCATGAACAACTGGGTTCTGCTCAAGACAGCATGGACACCTGCCTCAGAACTTTCTGTCATCCCACTGTACACACTCCTAAGAGCTGGTTTTGTTGAGATTTGAGACAATGAAATCTAAAAAGCCTGGTCTTCACAGAGACCCTTCGGAACAAACAACTTGCCCTCACAGTCTTGCTTTTTTCATCCTTACTGACAAGCAAATGTTACAAACCAGAGCCTGGACTTTCCATATTCTATAATGCATAGGAAGCTTAATTTGTGGGCCAACCTAATTTTGTACCTGTGTATTGTATTTATTTTAGTGCACCTCATTAAGTACTGTGGAGCCTGTGAGGGGTTCCATATGCATCCTGGAATTTTCTGACTTCTTGTGGTTTAAGCAACTTCCCTTCCATTCATTGAGCATGCTAAAGGAAATCATTCCTTTTAGGGTCTTATTCTTTAAATTTGCTTCCTTAAGCATTTTCCTTGGGTTTTGTCTGCATTCTGCCATGCTTTTTATATTCTTATCATTCTTGCCCATGAGTATTGACAAAACTTAAAGAAGAAAGAAAGTTATGTAGTACAAGGGGGGAAAATAGAACAATTTAGAAGGAAGAACTCTTTTCTGATACTGAGCCAGGAGCACAGATCTTCCCTCTTAAAGCTTTACAGTCTAATCCAACGTTATCCTGGGAAAGAATAGCAGTGTAAAGAATTATTCAAAAGAACAAATCTGTGCATATCTTCTACAAATACAGATCATGAGGTGTTTCTGAAGCTACTTCTTAGGAACCACAGCCACCCCTGATCTTGTAGTATCTTGCCTTGCACTTCCGCAAAACAGTTACACTGTTAGCAAATGTTTATGGAAGTTTTTCTCCTTTTATTCCCATTAAATGTTATTCTGAAAGTTTGGTTTATTTTAAATGTGAGATATTTTTAATGACATATGTTAGAGTGAAACCTTTCTTCACGAGAAGAAAGTTGAAATTTTTATATCATTTTAAATATGAATCAGCGAAGGCAAGTAGCTTAAGCATCTTAAGCTTAAGCTTTTGACTCAGGTCAGGACCCCAGGGTCCTGAGTCCCTCTCTACTCAGAGGGGAGTCTGCTTCTCTCTCTCCCTCTGTCCCTAACCCCCTCATCCCCCTTCCCCTGCTCATGCTCTCACTTTCAAATAAATAAACAAACAAACAAACAAATAAATACAATCTTTGAAAAAGTAAATATAAATGAACATAAGCCTCTGGATTATACTCAGCCTCAACTGTAATCGAAAATGCAAGTGGGTTAAACTTTTCTCCCTGAAACATTGCCTGAAGGGGAATTAGTTCTATGGTCATGATACTCATGTTCACACAACTCTAAGCTCTAGTTTATTCCTCGAAGAGAACACTTCACTTTTTTTAATTTTTTTTATTAACATATAATGTATTATTAGCCCCAGGGGTACAGGTCTATAAATCGCCAGGTTTATACACTTCACAGCACTCACCATAGCACATACCCTCCCCAATGTCTATAACCCCACCTCCCTCTCCCTACGCCCCTCCCCAGCAACCCTCAGTTTTTTTGTGAGATTAAGAGTCTCTTATGGTTTGTCTCCCTCCCAATCCCATCTTGTTTCATTTATTCTTTTCCTGCCCCCCAAACCCCCCACGTTGCATCTCCACTTCCTCATATCAGGGAGATCATATGATAGTTGTCTTTCTCCAATTGACTTATTTCGCTTAGCATAATACCCTCTAGTTCCATCCACATCATCACAAATGGCAAGATTTCAGTTCTTTTGATGGCTGCATAGTGTTCCATTGTATATATATACCACATCTTCTTTATCCATTCATCTGTTGATGGACATCTAGGTTCTTTCCACAGTTTGGCTATTGTGGACATTGATGCTATAAACATTTGGGTGCACATACCCTTTCGGATCACTACATTTGTATCTTTAGGGTACATACACAGTAGTGCAACTGCTGGGTCATAGGGTAGCTCTATTTTCAGCTTTCTGAGGAAACGCCATGCTGTTTTCCAGAGTGGTTGCACCAGCTTGCATTCCCACCAACAGTGTAGGAGGGAGAACCCTTCACTTCTTATTCAGAGCATCTGTCCAGTGAATGTTCTTCAAGCCCTCATTGTTTGGGGCATGGGTCAATGAGCCAGGGAATGGTATTTTTTTCCTCCTGGAAGTGATCTTCCTATCACATGCAGGGGCAAGTTCCAAATTTCATCTCCTTTACAAGATATGAGGCAGCAAAAAGTGATGGAAAAGAGTGGTATTGCGGCTGACAAGTGGGTCATCCTTGGACCACTCACATCACCACTGAGAACTTTGGAGTCTTCATCTATAAAATAAATCCCTTACAACTTACCACTCCCTTACAACTCCCCCAAACACTATACTCTAAAAACAGAACTATAAGTTCTCAGAATACTGTAACCTGTTCCCAAGGACATACTAATTATCAACAGCCAAATTCCTCTTCTTGATTCATCCAAATTCTAATAGTATTGCAAAAAATAGAGGAAAAATGAAAATGCTCGCTGCCTTAGAGTTTCCCAAGCAGTGTGCAAGGAAGAACAGCAGGAAATATTCTTTGATGAAGCAGTGTGAGGACAGCTGCCATTTTAATGTTAATCGACCTGTTGCTTCTGCAATCACTATTCTGTTTTACACAAAGAACATTGAAAATGTTAACTCTACTTTTATCATTTTTAATACTGCACAGGACTTATTTGCTTTAGATCTGGAACTCTATAGGTACAGTGGTGTAAACATGACTGGGTTTCGGCTGCTTAATATTGACAACCCTCATGTGTCCTCCATCATTGAGAAGTGGTCCATGGAGAGACTACAGGCACCCCCCAGGCCGGAGACTGGCCTCTTGGATGGCATGATGACAGTAAGTAGACTTAAAATAAAATCATTTGTGATGATTTTTTAATTCCTTAGGGTTTAGGATAGGAATTGCATATGCCTTCTATAGTGTGAGTAAAAGTATTATAACCCGTGCCTTGACTTGAATGAGAGAAGAAAGAGTAAAGTTTTTAGGTGATTTGAAAGCCTATGCAGGGCTACTACCAATAACTTCTGTTTTCATCTTTCTGACCATATGTGTCTCTGACCTAAATAAATAAATAAATAAATAAATAAATAAATAAAGAGTTAACAGGAGTAGCCATCACTGTCAGCCAAATGGAGACAAAGCAGAAACCAAAACAAGGGTAAGTGGAGAGAGTTTTAGGCCTGGAAGTGTGGCCCTGGGAAGAGGGGTAGGGAAAGAAGTGGAGCTTACAAAGGTGATACAGAACCATTCTGCCTCCCTCATTTCTGCTGCATCTCAACGAGTGGTGCACACATGGACAAATGCCAGGTTCACATACCGTCGGTGTGTTCACATTCTTCCTGCCTGGGTATGTACAGGAAAACCTTTGCAGACATTGACAGTGATTCACACCAGCCATATGTCACTCTTGAAGCGATGCCAGGCCCACCTCCTGACAAGGGAGAGGTACTCTGCTGAACAGATAAATTGCAAACTGCCTCATCAGAGATCTTCTCACTAGCATCATTTGTCTTTCGTTGTCAAATTCACCTTCCCTAGCTATATTTCTCTAATGAAGCTCCCTGTGTGATGAAGAAAAGAGCAGGAGATTTTTTTAAAAAGCTTTCTATGTAGGAATCATGTAATCTAAAGAGAAAGATACTGGGAATGTGGGCAGGTAATAGCACTTGAAATTGGCATAGTATTTCATTCTTGTTCCTATCATTGGGAGAAGCACTCTTGCTTTTAAGATACAATTTACTGCTAACTGAAAGGTATCATCTTGTGGAGAAATGAACTTGGGATTTCTTTTCTTTTTCTACCATTTTTTTTTTTATGAGAAGCAAATGAATAGAAAAACATGAATGCATGAATGAAGTAGTTCTGGATGATTCCATGTTCAAGCTCCCTGTTTTTCAAACTTGAAATAACTCTTAAAGTGTACAAAGTGATCTGAGAGATAATGATGGAAAGCATTTTGATACAAATGAGCTTTGGGTGATTTGAAATATTGCTTTGAATAGGAATAAATAAAGAATATCCAGGGAAATAGCAGACCCTCTGAAAGGGAAGGGGGCAAGCTAGAGAGAGAAAGAAAAAAAAAAAATCAGAGACAGAAAGTTATGCTGGTATAATGGTTTTTCTCTTCTTCCTCTTGAATTTGTAATTCCAGTGAATGCAAATATGGCTCAAGCCCTCTGCCCACCCATCTTGCGTCCCAGTGAGATTTGTCACAGGCTGAGATCTCTAGTAATTGTTATCTGCCCTTGGTATATACCACTAAAAAAGTTAAGAGTTTGGAGCTGTGTTAACACAGATTATCGATTCATGCCAAACATTAAATATTCATCATAAGTGTGGCTTAACTTACAAAAAAAAAGCATCTGCTGCATTCAGTTATACGGAGCTGACAGGACAGTTTGTACATATTCACTGAGATGAGGAAAATCATTGAAAAAGGATAGGGTCACACAAGTCACAGCAACTCAGGCCAGGCATGCGGTGCTGCTACTCCCCCAGGACTGTTGTTGATGAGCTGGGCAAATGGCAGCTCTACGGGCAGGAAGCATGGTAGAGCCAAGTCCCAATGATGGAAGGGGTCCTATTTAGCCTAAAGTTTACTACCGTCTTCTTATCTAAGAAAAGGATTTCTAGGCTTGTTGTTGCTCTTGTTTTTATTATAAACTAAAGAAAAAGGAAATGGAGATTTATCAGAACAGAAGATCTCACCAGGGCACTAAAAGTGGGGAGAGTAGATATATCAGGTTATGTCTATACTAGTCAAAAAAAGTGGTAGAACACAACCCCCACTAGAATTCGGATCCCATAGTCATGCAGATCAGTTTCCCCCCAGTTCTACGGAGATAGAATTGGTATACTTCAACCTGTAAGCTTAAGGGATACAGCATTACAGACTGACTTACATATATTGAAATGATCATTGCAATTAGTTTAGTTAGCATCTGTCATCTCATACAGACACAATAAAAGAAAATAAATAAATAGTTTTGAAATTGATCCCATGAAGTTTAATATTGACCTTTATTTACCCAGAGAGGCCTTTTTGAAGTTTGCGGTTTCCTTTTGGCTTCTAGTAAAGGGGGCCAGTTTGGGGATATGAAAACTGAGTCACAATGAGTTTAAAGGGTGGGTTTAAAGGTATCCAGTGGACTCATCTCTGAGTCAAGAGAGCACATGCCATGTCCCCAAGCTGGGGCTCAGATCTAACAAATATTTTTTCTCAGGTTGCCTCTGTACTCAAACCGTTTTCCTTCCTACCTTCCTGATGAAAAGCCGTGTGGTTTCAATTCCAGTGGGTCTGTATTTCTCAGATCCCATGGTTCACTCTTTCTGGTGTCTCTCGCTGCCTAAAACCCTCCCCTATTCACATTTGCTTGAATGCATTTCAGCAGAGAGGCCTGTGTTTCTCTCTCCCATGACCTGTTTTCCTTCACTCTGTAGCCCTATGGCCTCATATGCTATATTTCGATTTGTTTGCTAAGTGCCTTCCTCTACAAGAATATAAACTCCATGAGGACAGAGGCTTTATCTTTTCGTGATATGCTTTATCTCCAGCACTGGAAAAGGCCCAGTGCAAAGCAGGCTTTCAATAAATATGTATCTAATAAGGGAACTAATGTTAAATAAATAGGGATTAAGCTTCTGCTAAGACCAAGATGTTACATGAAAAATATTTATATAACCCTGAAATAAGTCTGTAAAAGTCCAAAGAGATTTCCCATAAATAAGAAATAGGCATGTGTAGTTTAGATAGAGATTATTCTAAAGTAATAAGAATATCTTAAAAATTAGCCTAGACAAATGACTATTTATGTTTAAGTAATGCCATTACTAGAATAGAGTTGTGTTCTCTGAAATCATATGCATTATACCACTATACTCCAAGGCGAATTTTTCTGTTGCCCTTTATAGTTATATTTTGCATGTGCTACATACATATACAGATGCCTGTATGAATATATAATGTAGAAATATAAAAAATATATGTTTAAAAATACCCGTGTGTTTTTACTTTCACCTACTTATCTAATTTCCGCTTTCATATTTTAACTATTAGAAATTTCTTGGAACATTGTATACTAAAAATATCTTCAAATAATATTATGCATGTCAAAACACATCCAAATCTGAAAATCATGTCCAAGTTGGAGTTTGGACTCCAGACTTAAGAGCCATAGATGTAATTAAAGAAAAAAAAAAAAAACATTGACTTTAAAAATAGGGTTAAAATTGTGTTAATTAAGAAACCTGGTACTGAGTCAATAGAGTTCCAAAATAGTGAAACTCATTATTTAAAACATCTTGAGATTAAAAAAAAAAATGTTTTATCAACTGAAGTGTTAATTAACACCATAGAAGTTTGGAGTAATTTTACAAAATCTACTTTTCTTTTCACTACGTTTACATTTCTCTTAGCACTTGGGCTGATTCAGTCTGTTGGCTTTTGGCAAGACGAGGATAATGGGTAGCCCATTTTTAGGTGGATGCCTTTCTGAATGAGAACAAAAATTGTGTATGATTCAGTAGTTCATAGGAATCATAGAAAAAACACAACATTGATCTGTCATTGGCCTTCCCGTTTCTTCAAATGCATTCACAGTATCAAGTTCAGTCAGTAGCCTTATGTTACATCTGAGCATTTCCTATAATCATGGTCTAAGAAGTCTTAGGTAGACCTTTGAGTGTGTACCTACGTGTCCACTGCTGCTCCAGTAATGAAAGACAATGGACTGAATGACTAAATTACTGAATAATTAAATGACATGACTAGGTTATGGAGCCTCTCTGAAATTTCTTTTCTCTGAGCTCCTTGCTTATCTGTAAATCTGTATAATAATACTTTATAGTGTTACTTTACAAATTAAATTAGATAATATATACAAAAGCTCCAGGACATAGAATTGAATTGACTTGATGGTACCTGCTGCTATGCCAGTTTGTAGTCAATAAAGGAACAAAAGACATTCTGAAATGCAGAGGCAGAATACTTACTTGTTTACAAGAGACACATTTCTTGACTTGTGCCTGTAGCCCAAGATCATCCCTTACAGGGGATCTGTGTGACCTTGTGTGACCAGTGGAATCACCCAGGTGTGTCTTCCAACTTCACATATGGTCCTCTTTTCCCAATTTTTCACTGTCTTTCAAAAGCTGAAAAATTTTTATTGAAGTAAAAATAGGCAAACCTCTGTGCCACATTTCAATGGATCTACTGGAGTTGCTGCCCTAATTACTGAATTTCTAGATTGTGAGTATTTGATTATATCGTTGCTCCCTTCCCCGGACCATTTCCAACACCCAGTTTACTTGTGGGCTGCTCTTGCCAGCATCCTGGATACTCAGGATGTACACTGCCTCTCCCACCACTTTGACTCCTCAGCAACATCGACCCCAACAAGGGAAACTAGCTAATTCATACTAAGAGACAAATTCCTGCTAGCTCTATGCTGTGGGTGAGATATTTGGATTTTAAAAGAGGAATCAGTGAAAAAATACATTTAGGAAATGATGGGGAAGGGTGTTATTTGGGAGAGCTTCTCTTTTAGAAAACTGCCTTGTCCATATCAGGTTAGTGAATATTTCTGAATCTCCAGAGAAGATGGGAAACCTATACTTTTTGCCCATTTGCTCCACAAAGACTAAGTTCTTCCCTCGATACTCCGATCTCCTCCATTTTTTCCCGACAATGTTACATAGCAGGAAGGCAGCAAAATGTAAGGAGTCTATAAAACCATATCCTGTTAGTCCTCATTCCTAAGGGGTCACATCTTACTGGATTGTGTTGGGTCCCCAAGACCATATTCAGGTTTGATGATTGGTAGAAAGAGTCACAGAAATCAGAAGAGCTGTTAAACTCATAGTTGACAATTTATTACAACAAAAGGATATAGATTAAAATCAGCAAAGGAAAAAGTTGCAAAGGGCAAAGTCCAGGAGAAATTATGTGGGAACTACATGATTTTTCCACATAATAATTATGTGAGAACTACAGGACAGTGGTCCTGTTCCCAGGAAATTTGTATTAACCATACTTTAATCTCTACAGCAATAATGTGGGACTACATGTACGAAGCATTGCAACCAAGGAAATTCTCCCAAGCCTTGATGTTAGTCAGTCACATAAGCATAGAACAGCCCTGTCGCTGACCTTAGTTATTCAGTCTTTAGTCATTCCAGAGGGCAAACTGATACAGCCCAGGGCCCTAGGTGAACAAAAACAAGCATTCACCATAAATCACACTGTTAAACTATCTAGCATTGCCCATTACCCCATAGAAATACTATGATCGAGCAGAATAGTCCAAGGTTTCAGACATTATCTCCCAGAAACCAGTTAAAAACCAGTCCTTTCTTTGGGATACATAGAGTGTGACTACTCCAGTCCTGCTGAGTTAACCGTTTACTGCCCACTGTTGTGATAACTAAACTTGGTGTGAGACTGCTTTTCATATGCTTGCTTTATGATCCATGTTGTTGTGAAGAGATTTTCTTAGGAACGCTGAGTAATGGGGTTTCATTCAGGATTTTGGTATAAATAAAATGTGAACATAAACACCTTAAGAAAAACAAAATCTGAAACACAGGCCAATTTCTTTTATATTTACCTAAAATAGCTCAAAATTTGCTGCTCAGTAAGCTGGCCTCCAGCACAGAACAAAAAGGGAAAGAAATTCAGGGGTGGTTTATTAGTGTTATAAAATAGGTAAAGATATGTCTCCTCCATCTAAGAAAACATTACATGTCAAAGGGAAGTATGGTTTTACAATAAATGGTTTTCTTCTTTGAATTTGAAAAGCACTGATCAGCCCCATGGTTTTGAGCCATGTTATTACCCAGCCCAGTGTGGAAGCAGCCTTGACAAAGAAAGTCAAAATCCTTCCTGAGCCCAGCTTATGGAAAAGTCAGATCAAAACTTCACTCCTCAGCCTTCTCTATCAAATCCTTCAATTAGTCTATTAGTGAACATACATACAAATTTGTAAAAAAAAAAAAAAAAAAAAAAAAAAAAAAGTATATTCCACTGCAAAAATGGTCCAGGTCCCAATAGCATAGCAATTAAGATCATGAGTTCCAAAATCTAAGTTTACATCTTAAGTTGAAATTCTCACTTGCCTGGTAAGTTAGGCAAGTTATCAAAGTTATTTCCTAAAGTTCCTTCCCCAAGTCTCCATTTTCCTGTTGGTAAAATGGGGACAACAATACCTATTTAAAGGCACGATCTCAATAATTTAAGGCAACAACACGTGTAGAATGGTTAACATGGCTGGTGCATAGTAAGTTGTCCATGAACATTCACCATAATTTAGTATTACTGTCATTATTAAATCATCAGACAAATATTTGCTTTAGAAGCAGCTCAGCTTCATGTTTGAGAACATAAGCCCTAGCACCAAATTCCCGAGTTCGAATTTTGATCTTCCCACCACCAGTTTGGGGACGCCAGTTAACCTGGTCATATCTTTATCCATAAAGGAGTAAAAAGTTATGGTGAATATTCAGTGTTTACAAAGTATTTAGAGCAGCACCCTACATTTAATAAGAACTTGATAAAAGTCACCTATAATTATTGATTGAGTTTCAGAAAGTCTCATTCTGCCAATGGCTTGCTCTCCTTCAATACACCAAGTTAGAATAGCAGAGTAGTGAAGAACATGGGTACTAGAATCAGACAGTCACGGGTTCAATCCCTAGCCAGGCAGCTGACTGGCAGAGTGGTCTTGGACTAATCACCTAATTTTCCTGAGCCTCCGTTTTCTTACCTATGAAATTGATTATACACCAGTTTTGAAATGAAAAGAGTAAAACATTTTTAAGCTTTAACAATCATCACCAGCACCACTACTGGTAGATCTAACTTCTTTATGTCAATCATATAAGTGAGACAATTTATTTTAGAAGCACATCTTAAAACCTTGGGGTTATACAGTTTTCATAAAAAAATGTATTTTATTGTGAGGCATGCAATAATATCAATTCCTTCAGCAAACATTTATTAAATAACTTTAAATATCATTCATGTGCTAGCTAACTGTGCTAACCACTAAAGCATGAAGTTGAACATTTCCGCATTCACACAGCCCACATTGTTACTGAGAAACCCATATCACTATAAATGCATATGGAAAATGCAATGGTAGAGATTGCACAGGATATAGATTTAAAGTAGGGATAATCTCCGGAGTCACAGATGGTTAAAGTGTGAGATGTAGTAACTCTTACCCTCTCTTTCCACTTCCACTAAGACATGCTCTCAATAAGTGCATAGTAAATGTTGAGCAAATCAACAGATTTCTGAAAAAAAAAAAAATGATGATCTTTGATCTATGACCTGGATTCTAGGTTTAACTCTACCAATTATTGGCTAATGTAGGACCTTACACAAGTCAGTATCCTGTCTGGAGGTCAGTTTTTCTACCTAAGTAGTTTTATCTATCTGTTCTGATTTGGGGAGCTTGTTGAGAATTTCAAATGAAGTTCAGTGAAAACCCTTAACTAAAGTGTTGAAGGTATTACACAATTTTATCCTTAAAGAAAACCATAGGGCAATTTTTTTAAATAAAATGCAAGCAGTCCTGTGTGAAATTTTACAAATAAGAGAAACTTCATGAGGAAGGGAAGAATGAGATGCTCAACCCCCCAAAACAAGAACTACTTACACTATCAAAAAGCAAGTGCTGACAAAGGTAGGCATATTCCAAACAAGTTACACAGGTCTGTTTTTCAAAAGGTCTTCCACAACTTGCTATTGGATTTGAGTACACAACTCAAACCTTCTTGACTAGTCATGGAAGTGACCAACACAAGTATCCCTCTTTGGAAATTACCTATTAGTGTTGCTTGCAGTTATTATTTTCTACCAAATAGAAACAAGCAAATAAATATAAAAATAGATATAAGTCCTGAGAAACAAAATCTGATATTGAAATGTTGAGGTTTAATATCTTCTAACTCAATGTGGTTGATTTTAACACTGTGCTTAACATAGAAGGTGCTCCAAAAAATGTTTGTTTCCCGAATCAAGTCTTTTGTGGCTGATGTGAGGGTTTTTGGTCTTTTTAAGAACTCAAAACAAAGCAGAGCTATCACTTCAATTTACTGTGAAGTATGAGGTATTATTTTAGAGAAAAATAGTTATCAGAGAGTGAAAACTGTTCAGCTGGAGAATAAATAGCTGTTGAGATCAGACAAACAGGAGATAAGGAAGCAGGTAGAATGATTATGCAGGTAAAGGAAGGGAAACAAAGGTGAAATTGAAGATGTGGTGTGTGTTTTCCTCCACAGACGGAAGCAGCTCTGATGTATGATGCGGTGTACATGGTGGCCATTGCCTCCCATCGGGCTTCCCAGCTGACCGTCAGCTCCTTGCAGTGTCATCGACACAAACCATGGCGTCTTGGACCCAGATTTATGAACCTAATCAAAGAGGCAAGTGCTACTCATTAATGGCTCAATTGTTTCCTTAGCCATAGTGGTCTGACTTGTTCATTTACTGTGATCTTCCCACATGGCTTTGTTGGACATGATATCTATAAACGAGGAGAATCCATCATCATCCAATCTGCTAGGATTTCACTGATAAAAGTCTGTTGACCAGGAATTTTCTAGTGTGATGTTGAGAAGTTCAAAGAAGCTACCAGATCATAACATTCACCTTCCTTCATCTCAATTATGGTCTCAGTTGCTGCTGGCTCTCCTCCACATATGTTCATAAGTTCATAGGTGCTTGTTCCAAGCCCCATTGAATCAAAGAGTGCATTGGCCCATCACTGCAGGGTATCAGGGATAGTTCTCACATTATCAGCCCATAATTCCAGTGGTTTCTTAAATATCACGTTGTATAGGACTGAATAGAAGAACCTCTTTGTTCTAATAATATAATAATTATTTTGCCATTTGCCAGCAAACCAGAAAAGTCCAGTCTATTCAAAACTTACCAAGTGTACTAAAAGTTTTCAAGAGTATTGGGTATTTGGTGAAGTTGAGTTTTTCATTATTACCCTGGGATCCTGCACTATCCCCTACAATTTCCTTTTCTCTGATACAATTTGACTTCTCTTCATCAGATCCTGCTCTAAGGCCCTGAGATTCCTATATACATGTATCTTTGGTTTATCTTTGACATCAACATACACCTCAGGGTGTGTCTGGGCTTGACAAAATGAAACAAGGCTTAACTGTGTACAGACACTACTCTGTGCTGCTGTTCTAATGTTTTATCTATAGGATATAGAAATTTACCTCTCAGGTGAAGAGCATCTTTATTGCCCTCTGCATTGGAGAAAGTTGAGTTGAGACAAAGCCATTAAAAGAAAAGAATGGAAGGATCATAGTGCAAGAGACGAATGCCCAATCAAGAGCAAGAAGTCCTACTTTGGGCTTCATTTCTGCTGGTCTCTTTAGCACCTACAAACCCTTTCATGGTTTGTTTAATCTTCTTCCCCATTGACAGATGACTCCGATCCATAAGGGTGAGAACCAGAGACACAATATACATGAGGTTTAACACTACTCGGGCTCCAGAGCAAGGCTGGATCTAGGGTATGGCAAGCAGCAAAGACTACCCTGGGTACCTGATTTAAGGAGGCACTCACTCTCATGTTTGAGTTTATAGGAGACTTTGAGGGAGTGCTTCCTTAAGTTTTATGCCCCTGAGAACCTCTCTGATCTCACCGTAGTCCTGCCATGGTTGCTTGGGTTTAATCCCAGCTCCACTAACATTTATGACCAATATAATCTACACAAGTTACTTAAATTCTTGTATCTAGATTTTCTCTTTCGTGAAACAGGAATAACACCTTCTATCTCATAGCATTATTGTGAGGATAAAAATAAGGTGTGAAGAACAACACAGAAACATAGTAAGAATCTGAGTTATTAGCTATTTTCTTACAATTGGAATAGACTGCTAATAATAGCCTCATTCAATATACTGAGTGTGATGCCAGGAATTTAAACCTGGCAACAACAACAACAAAGAAATCACAAATAGGCATGAAATGAAATACACTTTGTGACAGCTACACAAATCTGACATACTGTGCCTAATGGAAAGACATTGCCCAGTCTGTGCTCTCCCCGCAGCAATCATGGCTAGGTCCTGATCACCTTGATCTTTAACAAGAAAACAGCTGGTTTCCTTTCATCTCCTGCCAGTGCAAGAAGAGGCAGGAGGCCACATGAAAGCTTAGGATCAAACACTTGGAGCACCCCAAGGACCTTTTTGCTTGTACTTAGGTTGCATAAGAAGGTAAAATTATCAAGCCACAGTTAGAGATGTTTAAAGAAATAATGAACTCCAAGATGAGGGACCACATTGAAAGCAAGAAAACATTTTACGATCTTTTACTCCAAAGAGCAAATTCCCCATTCTCAGTCTCCACAGTTGGGGGCTGAAAGGAGAGGCGGGTAATGGATTAAAAAGTTTTATTGCTCCTCTTCTTTGTCTCCTGAGTTACAGTGCTATATGCCACTCTTGGCAGGGTATAGGTACCTGCAGATATGGGACGGGTGTGACCAGGAGCAGTGTCCCAGTCTGTTGAAAGATCGCACAGAGTGAATTCTGAGACAGGCCAAAACATGCAAAAGTCAGAGAATGTAGATGTTTCTTTCAAGGAGTACATAATTCAGCAAAACTTTGCAGGCATCAGGTTTTATTAAGAAACATGAAATCAGGCGTGTGGTGCTAAAACTTCCCCAGGTCCTTTATTTTAGTGACTCTCACTTTCTAAAGGATTTCTAATCTCTAAACAGAAATCATGTAAAGGAGCAAGTCAGCAGATTGAATTTATGGGGTGAAGATCAAATTTGTCACAGGTGGTAAATTTTCCGAGCTCAGAGATTGTTGTGTGTGCACTAATCCCTGGTAACTTCACACATCATTTAGAATCAGTAAGCCTTTCACACAAGTCTTTCAAGCTAACCATCCTTCAGTGTTTCAGGCTGACTAAAGAGGAAGAATTAAAGAACATTTTAAACCTGGTAGAGTGCGTTATAGTTTCATGTCTCTGGGCATTTGCTAAACAAATGTATTAGGAGATTATAAATTCCCACCCAGCAAGCAGTACCAGGGCTCCATTATACAAGTAACATTAACGTGGCACTACAGGGAACTATTTTCTCCCAAACTGGAAGATGCAGTTTTTACTATGTATTAATATAAATTCTACATAGTGAAGGAATGGTAGGCTTCCCTTGAAGCCATCCTCTGTCTGAGATAAAACCTATGCTCATCAGCAGGATCTGCAGGCTCCCCAGTGATCTGGTTCCTTATCTCTTATGCCATCCCTCTCATCTCATGCCCCAACCCCAGCACTTGCTAAACCTACTGGGGCTCCCTGAACTTGCTCCTACCAGATTCTCTTGCCTCTGGCTGGAAGGCCTTCATGTCTCAACTCAAAGGCTAGCTTCTATGTGCTTACCTTGACTCATAAATTTTGGCTCCTTACCTCCATTATATTTGTTGTTAGACCATCATATTTATTTACATGTCCATCTCCAACCTGTGCTTTTCCAGTCTTGTTCCCCTATTTTTTGAGGAAGACTTAGCATAGAATGAACACCCAACAAGTAGATGCCAAACAAGTGAATGAACTAATAAATTAGTGAATGAACTAATAAATTAATGAATGAACAAGCAAAGGAACTGAAAAACACATGCAACATATAAGCTAGTACTTTAGGACATACTCAGTACATGAATACCATATCCAGAAACAATTTGAAGAGGCAATACCAGGATCAGCTGGAATTGCCTACCAGGATCATAGGTTCTGGTGGGATAGTGAGGCAGGGATCTGAGGAATAGGACAACTTATTTAACTCAGGCACGGGGAGCACAGAACCTGAGATTTAATTGCAATTTACTATCTCAGTGAAGTTAGTCATTGAGACTCTTTGTTCTTAGTCTCCTCTTCTAAAAATTGCAGATAAAAAAACCCATTGTATATGTTCATGGCTATTACATGTATGTATAGACTAACAAAATGTGTCACATGTGGTGGTTGCTCAATAAAGGGTAGCTACCATAAACAGTGTCCTGCCAAAAAATGTCTATCAGATAAGGTCATTGTCAGGAAGAAATGAGGCAATGCATATAAAACATTATATATATTGCCTAGTGTAAATATATTGCCTAGTGTAAATATATTGCCTAGTGCCCATGTACAGCATGTTCAATATTGTTCTTATTGGCATCAACATTATTGTTATCGGATCCCAAGATGAAGTAGGATTATTTGTAAAAAGGAGGACAGGAACTAGCAGTAGAACATCGGGAGTTCCATGGAAATAAACATAGCATAAGAGGCCAACTGCAATGACGCCAGGAAATGAGGTAACTTTCTGTCATGGAGCATATGCATGATTGTTCAGGAGGGACGATAAACATCAAGTAATCAACAACTAGGTAGAGCTGTCAGAAGACCTGGCAAACCACATCTCAGGTTAGTCTGAGAAATAGTAGCTATGTGGGGGCTTAGGAAGCTAAAGTACTTGTGGTGTCTCCAGAGTTACTCTGGACCCAGAGTAAATTCCAGCTGGCCGTGGGGCAGTGAGAGTAGCTACAGCAAGAGCAGGCACAGTGAGGCATCTGGGAAAAAGAGTCTGTAATCACGGATGTTGGGAAGGACAGTCGACAGTGGCTACATGAAATGAATCATATATTTTAGGTTATATCAGTGGTTATTAACTATTTTCTGGGTTATGGATTCTATATTAAAACTGTCTTAATTGTTCCCACAAAAGGCATACAAATCCAGCTATAATCTCAGGGCTCTTAGAAACACCCTGGCTTGCCTGAAACCCATGTTAAGGGTGTCTGAATTGGGTATTGAAAATAGAATTTGGTTGAAAGAGTGTTCCAGTATGGTGAATAGCAAAAGTGTAAATGAAGCATAAAGACTTCTGTTGGGGTCAGAAAAGTGGTCCCATGTGGATGTGAGAAATGAGTTTAAGTAGATATGGAGAGACAATTGGTAAAAATTATTTGCTGAGCTGAGAAATTCAAATTTGATTGATAATAGATTGGTAGTCACTGTTCTTGAAGCACAAAAATATGGTATTTCAGAGAGTTTATCTTGATAGCCTTCTGTAGGTTTGACCAAAGCAGATAAACCCACAAAGATTATTGAGGGATTATAGATATCTTGGTTTTGAAGTGATCTTCATTCATAAATAACTAAAGGGGGAAATAAATTGCTCAAGAGAAACATACAAGTATTTCTTGACTCCTTCCATAGATCTAAATTCATGTAGCTGTTGTAAAAATTCACTTGGATGCCCTGCTGCCACTCTAGCATCAACAAATTCCTAAATAGGGAGAATCTGTTGTTTTATCCATTAAATCTATTATTGCTACATAAGCCCAATGACAATAATGACAAGGTTAATTAGGATATCAAACAAAGATAACTAGTGGAACAACAAAACCAATTTTTTTTCCTACTGTCCTCTTAAAATTATTCAGTGAAAATTGGTAGATTTTTCAGGATTTTTGTATTTTCTTAAGGTAATAACAGTTCTAGAGTTCCTTTAGGTGAAACCTGAACTTAGTAACTAGAAGTTCTATTCTAATATGAATCAGAAGTCCAACTTGATTTAACTTCAAATTTTTCTTCCCTTTGAGCTCCAGTCCACTGGAAGACTAGAGAAGTGAAAGAATGTGATTTGTGGTTGGTTTCTCCTCTTTCTCCTTTCTTTCCTTCTTTCCTTCCTTCCTTCCTTCCACCCGCCCTCACCAAACCACTAGTTATTGCACCTTCTACCAGGCTCAAAAAGAATGAGGACAGTTTTTCTTGGTGGACCTGCTCTGTGCTCTCTGGGATCAAAAAATAGTCCCCAGGTGGGTCTAGGGAATTTTTAAACCTAAGTCTTTTTTTTTTTTTTTTTTTTAAGAATTTTCTTTGACTCTTCCTGATTTTCTGTTGGGCAGTCTTTCCTGATGTTTATTTGAACCAATCAATGGATCTCTTTTAGATGGGGGGTGTATCATATTTCCTCAGCCCCATGACATCCAGTGGTACATAACTTGCTTTTTTTCTGCTAAAATCTCCTCACCCTTGTAGAGAGTCCTTGACTATACTCCTCCTGAGGTACTCTGGATTCAAATCTCGCACCCACTCATTCTTTCCTTGGGTGTCATGGGAGTGCCTCTGATCATGATGCAGCACTTCCTAGTTGGCCCTCCCTTCAGTTGGTCAGCTCTTGTGTAGTCCTCTTTTGTCACCTAGGAGCCACACCACAGTACATTGTCTACCTTGACTTCCTCATGTTTGAACCAGCTATTGGTCTTCTCCTTCTCCAACTGCAGCCAACTTGTTTCAGATTTCTCTGAATGGCCCCCTGAAATCCTACTTACCAGGCTTCAAAAATGGCATCCTGAAGGCAGAAGAGTGTGGACTCAAAGAGGTAACAGTATTC
Organism: Lontra canadensis; assembly: GCF_010015895.1. Lineage (NCBI taxonomy): Eukaryota > Metazoa > Chordata > Mammalia > Carnivora > Mustelidae > Lontra > Lontra canadensis. Next base: position 14,724,505 of record NW_022631023.1, read on the forward strand.
TCCAGAGAAATCTCTCCAGCAACTACTTCTACCACGCATGTGATCCCTTTTATAAATTACATGCACAGGTCCAAAAATTCTAGGACAATCTCTGTAGGGCACTTCCTTTGTACCTATGTACAGGAAACTGTGGAGTGTTTATCTACCCACTCTAGTATCCTGATATCTATTATATTGGTAACTAGGTTGAAACATTACAGTAAAATAAAACTTGTCACTCAAACCAGAGTTCTACAGGTTGTCTAAACTTCTCCATCCACCTCAAAACACTCATCTAATTCATTAAGTCCTATTAGCTTTCTATTCTAAATGTTTTGCAACCTTCCTTATCTACTGCCCTCATTATTTCTCACCTGGATCCACCCTTTTATAACTATTATCCACATATAAACTGGGCATATAAATTCCACATATAAAATCCCCATATAGAGAGTGATGTACATAAGTGTGTAGTAGGTATTCCACCTTCTACAAACATAAACTTACTTGTAGTTTCCTTCATTCACCATGCTTTTCTCACACAGTGAGACAGATGGTCTTTCCAGACTAAAACCTGCCTTATGACACCCCTTTTTTCATATGTCTTTCAGGCCGGAAAGCACTCCCTCCTATTGTTTACTTGGGCTATTATTCAGAACTCATTTTCTCTAGTGATCCTCTCCCAAAACTCTTTTTGGGGGTGTTCCTCCACTGAACTCCATAGCTACTTTACATCTCTATGTTAGCCTTAAATTGCTTCATCCAGACACTGTGAGACCTTTCCCGTGAGCAAGGACAAAGTCAATTTATCTTTGTGTCCTCAGAGCTATGACTATACGTGGTAGGCATTTACAAGATGCTTCTTGAACAGAACCCAGGAAGTTAAGATCCACCAAACTCAACAAATTTTGCTGAGCTAATGCTTACTTTTAAACTATATAAATAGTTCCTAATTGATCTGGACCAAAATAGATTTACTCTATAGGAGTGAAAATTATTTCCAAATGCTTATGTATATGGGGATAGCACTGAAAATATGGACAGCTTTCTGCCACTGGTTCACTATGAAATTGTAATTTATTTGTTCTATTTTGATGAAATGAAGATTATTAATTTGAATATATAAATGAGATCATTGAATTTAAGCTTTTAAAAATCAAAGCATAGAAGATAAATTCCCCACCGAGGCTCCTATATATTTGTCTTAATATTTACTTGGACTTTTACTTAATAGGTCAGTATTGAGTGTTTGTTTTTGTTTTTGTTTTTTTTTAATATGGGATCCAGGTGCAAAATTAGAGGGTTGAAAAAAAAATTAAAGCCCCTGGAGAAGCAAAGCTCTGATATGTTTTCATCCTGTTGTGACTCCACTGGGTAACACTTCCCATTATTGCATGCCATTTGATTTTGATTGCCAGGAAAGCTGTCCCTTGGATTAATTAGACGACATTGGATCTGGCAACAAACTCACTCAAATCTCTACTGTTTGGGAAAGCGAGGATTTGTAGTTCTCATTCTGCACCTATTGAAAACCACCTGCATTCCAACTCAGTCTTCAGCACCACGACCTAACATTGCACTGTGTAAATGAAAGTCATTTACATTGGTACCCCCTCACATTGAAGATATTTAGACCTGAAGAAAGAGTGGAGTTTTCAGGTCCTTTCCTCCATTACCATACAACTCTGGACAGAGAAATGAGATCAGTTCCTAAATGTTCACAGTTCATAATTTTACCAGTTATATACACTGTCTTACATGTAACTAAGGTGCTAAGACACCTATCTCTGAAACTGGCATTCAGTGGCTAGGTGAATAATCACCTGTCAGAAATGAGAAAAGGGAGTGTTGGAATAGGATGGGAGGTTTTGTCAAACTCTCTTTAGTTTGTATGATTCTAAATAACATTAGTATTTATCAGATAGCTTTCAGAGACTCGGGTCAATTACCCTCCTCCCATTCAGCTACTAATGTCCTGCTTCTGCACCACATTGATTGAAGAATTTGTTTTCAGTACCACAGTCTGCACACATGTATAAGTGTGCATATGGGCACATTAATATGCAGGTATTTAATTTACTTAAAGGAATGTCATATATACATATGATGATGTGTGGGTGCAGTTATGTTCTGCTTGTGTATGTGTCTATATATTTCATTCAGCAATTTGCTTTTCTAGTCAATCTTAATTAAGTTTTGAAATATATCTGGGTTGATGCATATGTATTCATTTTCCAGTTTATTCCTTTTCATTGACATCTACTCCTCCATCATTCATTCAGTCAACAAACATTTACCTAGTATGTGGCAGACACTATTCTAGACATCAAGAATGCAATGGTAGGGGAATAAGACATATAATACTTCAGATGATGACAAGGAATATCAGAAAAGCAAAGTTCAGAAGAGTATAGGGTGTGCAGGTGTCCTTGAAGAAAAAAATCTCCATTGCTATATTATACAAGGTAGTTTGAAAGCATCTCGTGACTAATAGGAAACGAGTAAAGCCTTGAAAAAGGGAATGAAGGAACCAGATATGCAAATATTAAGAAAGTAATGAATCCAAATAGAGGAACAATTCATTTCCTGAAAATACAGTTGACCCTTAACAACATGGACTTGAATATTGCAAGTCCACTTGTATGAGAATTTTTTCAATACAGAACTGTAAATGTATTTTCTTTTCTTTATGATTTTCTTAATAAATTTTGCTTTCTTTTGCTCACTTTATTATAAGAATACACTGTATAAACATAAGTCTTCTGGTCAATAATAGACTATTTGTAGCTAAGTTTTTAGGGAGTCAAAAATTATGGGCAGATTTTTGACTATGTGGGGGGTCAGTGACTCTAACCCCTGCCTTGTTCAAGGTTCAGCTATACTTTGGTGTACTTATCAATTCCCTTATGAATAGATATTTTTATACCTGTTTTTTCTTTTATTCTTGGCATATAGAAACAATGGCATGATGAACATCTAATAGTTTCTTATAACCAATGCAAAATTTGCCTTAGAGCAGCACTGTCCAGTAGGAATATCATGTGAGTCACATAGCCGTTAGATTTTCTAGTAGCTACATTAAAAAAGTAAAAGACACAGGTGAGATTAGTTTTAATAAGATATTTAATACAATATATCCAAAATATTATCACTTCAATATATAATCAATGTAAAAATTATTATTTAACTTTTTCTCATAATAAGTTTTTTAAATCCAGTTTCTATTTTAAACTTATAGCACTCAGTTTGGATTGCCCATATTTCAAATGTTCAATAAATCTTGGTGACTAAATAAATAAAAGTTTTCTTAATACATTATCTCATCCAACCAGGCTAACTAAGGAAAGATATGAAGCCAACATATATGGGATCCATATTTTTATCTTGATAGACATGGAACATATTGATTAGCTATAATAATAAGTACCTACCCAGCAAAGACAATAATTAGTGGGACCAGAATAACTTTTTTTATTTTTTTATTTTTTATACTTTTTCAATTTAAAATCAGTTAATTAACATATAATGTATTTTTGGTTTCAGAGGTAGAGTTCAGTGATTCACCAGTCTTATATAATACCCAGTGCTTATTACATCATGTGCCCTTCTTAACGATCAGAGTAATTTGAGTAATTTAAGCCCAAAAGACTTGATTTCCAGGTTTTATTGATCACATTATCTAAATAACTAGACAAGTGGCCGATTCCCACCCATTTCACACCCACTGGGTCTCAGATTTGTGTTCCTGCCCATTTGGTTGATTTGCAAGAACAGAGCCAATCCATTCCATTTCAGAAAATGAGCTACCACATGAACCAGTGCCAAAAGAAACTAGTTTATGAAAAAAAAAAAAAAAAGGAAAAGAAAATCCAGGTGCATATTCTAAGATAAATTCTTAGGAAATAAAAACTCATTTACCCAAAGTGCATGGAATAGATATAGTTAAAGTCAGCAGATTTAGAGTTGGAAATCAAATATTGGCAAGAAAAGCCATTATATTTTTAAATTATGCAGTGATCCATGAAAGCTGTTATTGCAAGATAATGGGTTATAAACAACACACATAATAGTTAAAATAATTATATATTGAACAGATGAGAATATGATAAATGCATCATTTCAGTTCCTGAAATAGCTGACATCCAAGGAAGTTATGTGGTCTAAAGGTTATGTTTATCATTTCTTCCTTTGCTTAATGTTTATTTTCATCACCATTATTATGTATACTTCAGATTTGTTTTAAATAGCTTTTCTGAGAACTGACTTAAAATTGTGGGTGACTAGGTAGAGCTCACATTGCTTAGATGGAGGGTGAATTTCAGAGATTTGTCATTGTATTGCATTCTGGGGACCTGAGTTAGACCATCAAGACTGCATTTATACAATAGACACAGAGTGAGCCTCCTTTAATTAAAAACAAGTGAAATAACAGTGCAATGAATTGCCCTCATTAACTCTTCTATTCAGGAGACAAATTATAGACGAATTTTTGAAATCTATAAAGTTCTTTCTCCGTTCTCTTTTTTCAACACTATTCTCCAAACCCCCAAGTTACCTTTCTGTCTTGATCTTACTGTTAGTAATTCCATGAGAAAGTGTTAGCAAAATGAAAGTTCCTTGAATGAATGACTATAATTAAGGAGTCAAATACTTAAAGACGTAATTCTTTTCCCACACAATCACAGGCCAATAGGGAACTTCTAAACCTGGAAAACCTTCAAAATTAAAAAAAAAATCTCTTTAGAGTTGGGTTGGGGTATAAGATCTGATATGAGGGAGTGAAAATAAACTAAATCTCTCTGCCCGTCCAATCTTACCGCCATAGACACCATAACCTTAAGGAAGTCGAACGATCTCACTTCTTCGATATGCATGTTGTACAGTTTTGTAGAAGAAGAGGGAAGGGGTCAGGAGAATGGGGTAAGGCAGAGATGTTTGTTGTTCCTCAATGTAATCCTGTAGCCTTTCCTCGGTATCATGGCCAGTGGGAAGAAGGTCCTAATTCCCAGGTCTTGCTGCCTTCCCTCTACCTTTCTCCCAGTACTTAAGTGAGCAATTTTTGGAATTGTTACTTTATTGAATCATACCTTCTACAAATATTTTGAGTATTTACCAAATGCAAGTGGTAGAATCCAAAGAGAAGTAAAACATTTCCTGCCACTAAGAAATTAATTATCAATGGAAAAGATAGCTAACATAGCTAATATATAATTATTATGCATAAATACATAATAAATATATAATTGACATTATACAAATAATTAAGATAATAGTTTACATAAGTAACATGATGCAAGACCTAATGAAGTACCAGAGAATTAACAAGGAGCCCCCTACATGAATACAGAATCAATGCTTGTATTTTTCCTTCTTAAAATATTTACCTACCATAACTCTGATTTTTTCAGTTTGAGCAGTAAGTTTTGGAATAACTCCTCTTCTGGCTGTAAAACTCCTGCAATGTGACTTAATAGCCATTTCAATATGCAGCATTTATTTTTACAATACTGCATTGCTAATGGAACCCATTCTTCAGGCACTCAGGGCAAAAAAGAGAGACTCCTTGCCAAAGGTTCATATTGAAAATGTGCTTGGTGACTCATTTAGCATATTTGATTATTCTTCATCATCCCTAGACTAGAAATAGTGAGCTCACCAATGCATAAAAAAATTGATGGTGCTAAACATTGATGTTAATCAATAAAATTATGACCAGAGTATATGAATCAATTAACAAAACTAGAGAGAGAATTGTCAAACACTGCCTTTCTAGTAAAAACTCTATTTAAAATACAATGAAAGAAGAGTTGACAATTTCCCATCGTGTTCAGGCCTTCCAAATGTTGACACCTACAACTCAGCAGTCAGCCTAAAGCAGCCATAGTTTAAAGCTGAAAACAATAAAATTTAAATTCAGATTTTTTTTAACACAGATAGTCAAAAGTCAAGAGTACTACTTTCCTTTGTTATATTTCTGTGTTTGGATTAGCAAATGAATTATTTTCCATGAGATGGGGGCAGACCATTCCATTCAAAGAAGGAAAGCTTATTACTGTGTATGACTACATATATCAATAACTTTCCATTAACCCTTTCTCATAATGTGTTAAGGTAGTATGCTTCTAATACATGTATGTGTGCACACACTCACACTCATATATACTTGAGTCTGAATTCAAGAAAAAGACCAGTGTCATCTTGGTCCTATTACTTCTGAGCTGTGCAGCGAAGCAAGTCACATCAACTATCTAAGTGACCTTGAAATTCTATGAGTCTGTGTCCATGTAGTAAGTACTCCAAAAAGTGGAAGAAAGGTTGATCAACTACTTTTCCACATGGCCTCATAACACCCCTACAAGTCTCACCTCCACTTTACCTAATGAAACTGAGGCTTAGCAGGTTTGGATAACTTGCCCAAGGTTACAAGCTAGAATTCAACCCAGCTACAATCTTACACTGTTGAGTCGACCATCTCCACCTCTGTATTCCACTGCCTTTCTAAGATTCCAGACTTTTAAGATGACTAGATAAAGCTCTAATCTCTACCTAGTGGTATGCAATTAACACTTGACAATGCTTCTTTATGTATGTGCTTTTATTTATTTAATAAATATGTCTAATAACCTTGGAGTTATTCAGCAAGATTCCTCAGAGTCCTCTGGGGCATAACCATGCTTCCTACCCCATGATAGTCTGAAGTCACAGATACCAGGGACCCAGAGTTTTCCTCTTCCCCTTCGAATGAAATGATCAGGGCTTTTACTAGATCCGGCTCTCTTTGGCCAGTGGGTATTCACCTACTTTGATGCAAAATATGATTGTGTCCACTCTAGTTCCTATTTCTCTCATTTGCACTTATGGTATACTAAAGAACTGAAACATCTACACTGTAAATATAGTAACACAGAACTTTTCTGAAGTTCAGTTTTCAGCAACTTCGCTAATCTGGCAGAATTAATTTGTACTCTTCAGATGACATTGTAGAAGGGTAGCTTGTTAAGTTTCATGGTATTATGGCAAATTTCCCAATTTCTTCATATTTCAATTGGGAAAATAAAGATCAGAGAGTAGGAGTAACATTCTCTGAGCATCACAAACAGATGGGAGAGAACCTTCTGGGTGCTCAGGCACTGGGTGTGTGTTCTTTGGATTCTATTCTGATACACTTGGTCATTTCCTCTGCCAAGTGCTTCTTCAGAGTCAGAAAATATGGGTCTGAATCCATGCCTTGCTCTTACTAGCTCTGCGTATGTCACACCCTCATCTCATAAAATGAAGCTAATCGTTCCTACTTCACACAAGAGTGAGAAGGAAAGAAAATAGCATTTGTCAAAATGTCCGGTGTATCCTATATGGGATTCAGAAAATGTTTTCCAAAGTGAGATATTTTGTAGCACATCTGTCTGCTGATTGGAATGATCAGTCAGAGAGGAACAAATCAATAACGCAAGAAAGGGAAACTATAGAGGCAACATCCTTGCACAGGTGAGAGAGTCTGGTGCACACGTGGGGTATGAGCATGCATAGTGCATCCCAGTAAGATGAGGGAAATAGGAGAATACAGGCAGACACGCTGGTAATTAGGTGGGTAGATGCAGTTGTGGGAACTTGTTGCTTCCACTTTCTCAGTAAGCTAGAAAGCAAGATCTTCAGGTGAGAGTTTGGATGATTAGTCAGGATTCCTTACAACAAGGGGAAAAAATAGGTGTTAGCCACATCACCTAGATATGAAAATTCTTCCAATGTAGAACTGTTTAATGAAGGAACAAATACTCACACATACTATTTACCAGGGTTATTCTGAAATATTTATTCTGCAGTGAGTATTAAGCAAGATACACCCTGTGCTGGGAACTGTGACAAGAACTGTGCCCATCAGACAGGTGACATGAGGTCCCTGACTTCAAAGAAAGTAGATTCATACATGAAGGTAAACATGAAGACAAATATGTGTCTTCCTCTAGGCTGACTTGTATGCCAGAAGTATCTTTAAGATAAAGTAGGGGTCACCAAGGCAACAGTGCTGTGCATCTGAGTTGCTTTAAAAGTCTTCTCAGAGGGCGCCTGGGTGGCTCAGTGGATTAAAGCCTCTGCCTTCAGTGTGGGTCATGGTCTCAGAGTCCTGGGATGGAGCCCTACCTCAGGCTCTCTGCTCAGCAGTGAGCCTGCTTCCCCCTCTCTCTCTCTGCCTGCCTCTCTGCCTACTTGTGATCTCTCTCTGTCAAATAAATAAATAAAATCTTAAAAAAAAAAAAAAGTCTTCTCAGAGAAGATGAAGTTTGACCTATACTTTAAAAAGTGAGTTAGAGTGGAGGAGGCAGCATGGTGGATAAAGGTATTCCATATTTGGAGACTAGTTGGTGGCCGAGGATAAATTACCATAGGAGATAACATGGTAGGTGGTGAGCAGAGGCCAGTTCACAGGGAACATTCTACACTGTGTTAATGATTAGGAGCAATCCTGTAAGCCAAAATGTGGTGTGTACCAAACATCACCTGAAGAAACCACTAAAAGCAAACAAAACAAACAGTTATTTCCTACATTTAACCTCCAGAAACTTAGGTGATTCTTACTCTGGTTTGAGGACGAGTGCGTTGCAGGTAACAAGATGAAGTGAAATGATTTTGCCCATCTTCTATCCTTGGTGTATTGTATAATTCATCACTAACCAAGGATGTGAGAAGTATATTCATGCTGTTTTACCATTATTCCTAAGTCCTCTTTCATCTATGTTCAGAATATGGAAGATGCTAAGAGAGAAATTAGCCAAAATAAGTATGGCCTCTTGCCCTCAAGATGTCAGATCTAAGTGAAGATCTAACAGAGCAACACAAAGAAGCAATGAACTCATGCTGAGGAATAGGAAGGAGTAGGAAGAAAAGAAGAAAGGCGTGGATCAAGCCTTTCTTTTCCCCTTATTTTCAGAACAGCAGGGAGGTAGGGTATATGAGGGGAAAATGTGGGGTTGCAGAGGAGGAGGGCAAGCCTCTTCTCCATCCTTCCACCTTTCCTTCTTGGTCCTAGAAGTGGGCCAACCAGCAAGTTCAGCCCACGGCCAGAGCTTTAGATGTCTACATTATTGAAACTACAAAGCAGTCATTTGAACGTCAAACTAATTATAGCTTGGAAATAATATTTGAATGCTGACTCCCTTTGCATGCAGCCTATGAAGGAATATTCAGAGAAAAGGATGAAAATGTTCATTTTTGGCTTTTATTTAAATCAACAATCCTAAGATTTGCCTTGGAAGGTCAGGTTTTGACACCAATGACTTGCGGTAACCTTTTAGGTATAAATGCTAGAGATTTTTATACCCATTCCTTTTTTTTTTTAACTGATTCCTTGATAAAGAGAACTTTAAAATTTATGTGGCATGATAAATAATAGTAAAGGCAATGTCTTTTAAGGAGGACATATTCTTTTTTCCTTCTAAATATCCTACACTCTTTTAAAGTAAATATTCTGAACCAATGGCAAACGGGCTGGTAACAACATTATCTAATTACCCAAGTAAAGTAGACTTACTCAAATAATCTAGTCAAGATTTATGACACACAAAAAAATATCTAATCAGAGAATGGCAGTAGTTGTGGTTAAAATTATTCTGAGAAAGGAATTGAAAAATAAACATTTTTCTGAATCAGTATAGGTGATGAGTGTGTATGGTCACCATCAAATATTTTCTTTTTTTTTTTTTAATTTATTTTTTTTTCAGTGTACCAAGATTCATTGTTTATGCACCACACCTAGTGCTCCATGTAATACATGCCCTCCTTAATACCCACCATCAGACTCACCCATCCTCCCATGCCCCTCCCTTCCAAAAACCTGTATGTTTCTCAGAGTCCACAGTCCCTCATGGTTTGTCTCCCCCTCCAAATTCCCCCAATTCACTTCTCCGTTCCTTCTCCTAATGTCCTCCATGTTATTTCTTCTGTTCCACAAGTAAGTAAAACCATATGATAATTGACTTTCTCTGTTACTGTCAAATATTTTCAAAGACAATTCCAGCAATTGAAAGGGACTTGGTTTTAAAGAAATAATGAAGATTTGTAAATGCGACAAACTATTGATCTAATTTTGAACCTCAGCTAAGTTTGCTCCATTCAATGAGCAAACACACTTTCTTTTCACCTATTATTAGAAATGGAACCAGAGCATCTTTAAACAAAGAATACATCTAGCCAGAAATTACAATTATCCTCACAGCCCTCACATTTTATCAACAAGATTTGCCAGCAAAACATTTTGGAAATAAGGACAATAAATGAAATTCTCTCTGTGAAAGGTTATTTAAGCATTAGATAATTATTCTTCATATATTTAGCTTGATAGAATTCATATTTCAGGTGCTAGTGCATAATATGTTGACTTACATGGCGTCAAATTTATCTACAAAATTATACAAGTACTTTTGTTCGTTCTATTTTTCTTTTTTTACATAAAATTAATTATAGCTTATGAAAAGCTCAAGTCCAACAATTTTTACTTTGACTATTGATCAAATCATTGGGTATTGGTGAAATAAAGATATTTTCATCATTTTTAGATTGGGATGAAAAATTGAGGAATTGATAGAAAGAAGGAGAAGCAAAAGAAGGTAGAAAAATAAAATAACAAAACCAAACAAAAATAAGAAAATATTTAGAATGAGACCACTAAGTTAAGTTTGGCTTCCCCACTAACAAATGAGCTTAACTTGACCTCTCTGAGACTCAGTTTCTTATCAATAAAGAAAGGAAATAAAACCATGGACCTTGGAGGGTTTTAATCATGATTAAATGAGATGACACGTTATATAATATGCAGTCAATGTTCTGGTTCCTATCTTTCTACCTTCTATGACCTTAGGGAAATTTTCCATGTTGTCTTGAAGATATTATCATTATTAACATGTGAGCCAAATAAATAGTAACATAGGTACCAGTTGGAAATAAAGTTTTGGTAAATTATGTATTCATGTATCATAATGTATAGTACAGGTGAGGAGCCAGGAATGCTTAACCTAAGATACAGACTCTTGTGCAAGTTTATTTATTGAAAGAGCGCTCTCAGGAGAAGCCAATGGTGGAATGAGGGAAGTTCAGTCGAACAGAGAAAGGAACTAAGAGAAATCTAGCCCCAGCTTTATCGCACCAGTGAACTTGGGAATGTGTTTTTCACCCCAGCATGCATACACCCCTTGGGAAGCTAACACACTCATAACACTAATATTACTCATTCAGTGACTATTGGGTACCGCACCCCTGGGAGTTTGGTGCATAGCCCCCAGGCACCTCCAAGCTGGCAGGTTCCTGTAGGTCAACGGCACCCGACACTTCCTGTAGCAAGTACATCAGACTGATAAAGGGGAATTGAGTGTGACACTGACTAAAACGGCCACTGGTAGGAGAAAGAAGACTGATTTCAATCACATCAGTTTTATTCTAAATCATGCACTCCAGCATAGAGTGTTCCCAACTTAAACAAGACCAGTATGACAATTCATTTTTCAAGACCAAATGTGAGAATAATTACTCACTTTAAAGAAAGGTTTACTATAGGATTCTTTGAACAGGAAGTATTTTTGGAATATTTCACATTGAATTTGATTTACATATATTTAATTTGCCTACTAATTTTAGGAATTGATCTCCCCAAGATCTCCAGAACTGTGGTCTTGTGAACCCATCAAATGCACAGAATGAATGTTGGAGCTATATTGTGAGATATTATATTTTACTGACTCAGTAATTAGGATACATTATGTTACATATATCAAATCATCAAGTTGTATACCTTAAGTATATACAATTCTTAATTGTCATTATAGTTCAAAAAGCTTTCAAAATGAACAAAATATATTGAAATGCATGACTGGAAAACATTTCTTAGTTGAGTTATGTATGCAACTTTCAGAAAGAAAGAAATTAAGATGCCTTGACTAATATCATGAATCCACTTATTGGGAAAAAGAACCATTCAATGTTGGAGTTGTCCTAGAACTAGAGTGACCAACCCTCGGTTTGCCAGGGACCAAGTTTATCCGCAGGATATGAGAGTTCAGTTTTTAAATCCAGATAATCCCAATCCAGGGCAAACCAAGACCTACTGGCCAGCCTACCTGGTTGTAGCAAGAAGGTTCCTTATACTTGTGAACTGAGAAATTAGTGTATTTGGCTCTTTAGTTTTAGGTTATGTAAATACATAATTTGCCCATCCACATTTTAAATTAAGAATGAAACAAATAGTAGTTAAGTTTTATATCCTCTTCATTGCCTCCCACCATTGCCCAACGCTTCAAAAGTTGTGTTTTTTTGTTTGTTTTTTGTTTTTTGAGTTTTTTTTTTTTTCAAAAGTTGTTTTTATATGAAGTTCCTAGTTACATGACAGGATTTCTGTCCCGTATCACACTTGATTGTTCTGAGGCAGAAACTGAAAATTTATAGGTCATCCCTGGTTTCTCTCAGTAGGTACTGAACAAAGCTATATCTTGATTCAGAAGTTTTTTTCTTTTTATTTGTTCCTACTAATTTCTATTTTGAGCCATTAGGATGCTAGAATTCTATCCTCTATCAACTTGAAAGCTGGCTATCTATTTTTTTTTTTAATTTCAGGAAGCCACATCATTGACTGAATCAATTTATAATTGGATTTCCTCAGTGTGCATGAAGCCCATAGTCATGTGGTGCCAAGAGCAAATACTCAGAATCTTAAATGCTGTGCTAACTTTCATACCATTTAAGTAACTTATGCTGAGACCAAAGAAGGAAGTGAACACATCCTGGTTTTCTGTTAACTTTAGTGTCTTCTCCAGAATATCAGCACTTTCTACCCCTCACCCAGGGCCTGGATCACACAGTAATGTTCTTGCTTCACAGATTTTTCTCATCCAAGCAACTGCCAGCAACCCTCTGACTTCAGAATAAAGCACAAATAAAATTTAAATTCAGAAGAGACTAGACTATTCCGAAGAGAATGAGAATAGGTGATAATCTCTCTGGAGCAAGCCTGACAAAGTGCTTGCCCTCAAGGGCTAGAGCATGTCCTCTATTTCAAGGGAGTTTAAAGAAGGGCCATCGTGGAAGCAAGCCATCTCTTTCAACAAATTGCTTGATTGAGTTCCAATTCTGTGCCTTGTAACACTTCCACATGTGATGCCCTCGTCCCATTAAAACTGCTGGTAAACCTTACATGAGATCACTTAGCTATTTGCTGCAAGAAAATTCTACTCAGAACAGAAGTAACTGCTACCTTTCAGTTAATATCCAACCCTTGAAAAGCAAAGAGTTGAGGCTTGCTTTTACTCACTGGCCTACTTAATACTGTTGGGGCCCCTATCTACATCCATGCCAGCATGTTTGCAGGTGGACATACCCTACATTAACGGGCTAGTAACTTCCTTACATCAAATGCTTTACACTTGCTTCATACACACCTCTTCACAGACAACATGGCATCTCCGTGGACAGAGACTGAATTCAATCTCTGCACTTAATGGAAATTTCTAAGAAGTAAAAAAACGATGACCCTCTCCAGACAACATTTTGATGCTTAGATATGAAGAATATTTTAGCTCTTATCCTCATAACATTCCTGCAAGGTAGGTTTTTGTTTTCCCATTTGATAAATGAGGAAAGTGGAAATCAGTTGGTTTGATCACCTTGTCCAATGGGTAAAGCGAGGAGAGGATTTGACTTTAGGGCTCTGAGATGCCAAAGTCCACGCTGCTTTGTTTACATACCAAAACTGCCTCCACTGAGGAAATTTCTATTCAGTATGTTTAACTGACAGTCTCACAACAGGTACAGTAAGAACATTTATTATAAGTTATTTGAAGCACTAATACATTGTTCTCAATGAATCAATAGTTAAATAGGAAATACAAGGTAGCAATTAATCCAATGCAGAGTAATGCATACATTCAATAGGGCAAATTACAGAACACTATGGGAAACTTAATAAAAACACCTAACCTGGTCTTTAAGATTTAGGGCTTCTTGGAGGAAAGAACATCAAAGATGAATTTTGAAGATCAATTAGAGATTATCAAGATGGCGCTAAGATAGTAGGCTACCCCAAGCCTTCCAGAGAGGGTAAATGTAATAAACTGGAAGTAAGGGGTTAATGAATACATGAGAATCAAGCCAAAAGCCGTCTTTCAATAAAGAAGAATTGAAAATTCAAATGATCTCGAAGCAATAGAGAAGAAACAGATTTTGAATAAATATATTCTAAAATAAGTAAGCCGTTGCAAATTCTCCAACACAGGACTATCCAAAAGCAGCCCCCAAAGACTCCTCTAAAGGCACTTTGCCCCGAAGCATGTTAAGGATGCAGGGGAAAATATGTGAATCTGATGCCACACTCCAAGCCTCTGCTTATCTGTAATGTTTTTAATACTAAGCAAAATATGGATGACAGATGTAAGATGATCTTTTATTCCCTAGGCTCAGTGAAATTACATTAAATGGAAATAAGTAGCCTGCCTTAGTAATTGGAGTGTGACCCCTTTGCAAGCAGCGTCTGGCAATAGGCCTGTCCAGGAGCGCTTGTAAGGCCATTGCCCCAGGGTAACTGCACAATGGGTGGTGGGTGAGTAAAAGCTGTGCAGAGGTGAGAGCAGCAGTACCTGGCGCAAAATTTTAAGAGCATCTTTTTATTAGCTCTTTGATTGTGCAATGCCTTTTATGCAAAATCAGATTCAGTATCTGTTGCTCAAACTTGCCCAGGGGTACAATCTGGCAAGAACTTAAAGAGTACCTATAACTGGTATCACAAATGTCAGATGACAAAGAAACAGACGTTCAGCAGCTGTATTATTGTAGGAGGAGGCTTCTCACTGCACAGAACCAAGTTCACTTACTGCATTCTCACTGCTAAGGGACAGCAACACCTCCATCACTGCTATGTCACTGTGTTCCTGTCTCGAAAGGTGTTTTATTTATTTTTAATGCAGCAGTAATAAGATTATTAAAAATTAAACCAGCGGTGTACTTTTATTGATATACTTTCTGCATAGTTTGCTAATTAGAGATCTGGAAAACCCATCTTTTATAATTGGTTTTTCTTATTTTAAAACATTTTATTCAGTGATGGCTGATAGTAAATTTTGCTCCATACCAAGAGAGAGAATGGAAGCTGATCTAAATGAGAACAAACCCAACCTATTCTAATTAACATGATTCAACTGAACTGTAATGGTATCAAAACAATTGACTTTTACCATTCCAACTTAATTATTCTACAATAGGCAGAGTAATGTATGCTGCTTCCCCCTTAAAGCAATTTTAAAGGCGACATCTTTGAAGTATGGCACCAGTGATTTTTTTCTCACCCACAATTTGTGAATATTGTTCTAAAACACCATTAAGTCAAATAACCATAGTCTAATTAAGTCTTTGGTGGTTTTAAGACAGTTTCATGAAATGCCACTGGATTTATTTGACTCTTTTCTTCACTTGACTGAAAGTTCTTGAGAGGCTGAGTGAATCTAAGCCCTTGAATTCTGGTCCCAAGGAAATAAATGCTGCAAAGTATTTGGGTTGAAAAAGTATTGCTTAATGTAATGTTTGAAAACAAAACTGAAGGACTTACTCAGCAGTTCTGCCAGAATATCATGATACTGCTTTAGGCAAGTCCTACTCGCGTCTCTCTGCTCTGGTGGGTACCGCTGCAAAAGTGTGAGTTAAGAAGTTGTAGGAAGATGAACACTTGGGATTTATAGCATTATGAACCTGTCAGAATAATAGAAGACCTCAGAGCTAAAATACAAGATAATTTTGTAAAGCTAAATTTATTTGCTTGATGAACAAGAGAGTTATGTATCTCTCAAAAAAAAAAAAAAAATTGAGTTCAACAAGTATCCTGGAGCTGAGTAAGGATAACCAAGTAAGGATAGAAACAAAGGAAAGGACTTATTCCTTGTTAGGATTCCTAAGCATGACATTCTAATGGATTCATTAGAGAACTGGGTGGGACATTCCTCCTTAGATTGGCCATTTATCTTGTTTAACTTCCAAAAGTGTGGTTTTAGTTTTTAGAGAGGGCCAGAGTGGGTTCCTAACACTGCTGGACTCTGCACTCAGGCAGCAGATACTGGTATAAGCACATGCAGGGAGTTGGGGCAAATTTCCAAACCAAATAGGGGAAGGAATAGAACAGTGGACTCTCAGAGATTGTTCCATTGAACATCTTCATGTATAGAAGCAGACATGGAAACCCCATGAGATGAAGTGATTTTCCCAGAACCACAAAAGTCTTACTACTTGCAAGGAACTCAAAGTTAAAGGGGATTGAGATTGAGAAAAATTGGGCTATCCTATTGTGATCAAGATAGGATCCCAAAAGTCTCTGACAGAAAGTTTAACAGAGAAGGGCTCATGTTATCTCAAAATAATTTCTTTTCTTTTTTTTTAAAGATTCCATTCACTTATTTGACAGACAAAAATCACAAGTAGGCAGAGAGGCAGGCAGAGAGAGAGGAGGAAGCAGGCTCCCTGCTGAGCAGAGAGCCCGATGCGGGGCTCGATCCCAGGACCCTGGGATCATGACCTGAGCCAAAGGCAGAGGCTTAACCCACTGAGCCACCCAGGTGCCCCTCAAAATAATTTCTGATTAAAGTGTGTCATGCTTGTGTCTTCTAAAGTTGAAATAAAATAATTTTAAATGGAAGATTTTAGCCAGGAATTCAATTTATTGCATGTACAAGGTATATTTTATCAATGTAGCACTGTTAGGTGAAAGAGGAATGGTGAGCAGTGAAAGTCAAAGATGAATACAAACCTGCTCCCGACCTTGTGGAGTCCATAATCTGGAGGGAAATACACTAATCATAATACAAGACTGGTATGATGCAGGCTATAATAGAAAATAAATACAATACCATTAAATTCCAGAAGAAAAGCTATACAGTCAAACAGAAGGGATTGGGAATGACTTCATAGAGAAGACAGTATTTGAACTGATCTTGATTTTTTTTTTCTTTTTACTCATTCAATAGTATTTAGTGAGCACTAGATGAAGATACTATTCTTACTTATTAGGATACATCAGTGAACAGAAAAGATAGCCACTCCTGCCCTTAGGAAGCTAACCTTTATTCAGTGAGCAGTAAGTATATCTAAGAACATATCAGGAATGAGAATTCCAGGTAAAGGGAGTAGCAAAAACAAATTAATGAGTTTTGAATATGTGTGCAATCTGGGAAGGAATGCATATGATTAAAAGACAAAGTTCATGTAGAGCCATTGGAAGGAAACATGGTATAGAGGAAGAAAAATAATTTCCTTCTACCCCTCTTAAGTTCGTGAGTGAGATGACCCTGTTTAAAAAAAAAAAAAAAGTTAACAGGAGAAAAACAAACAGAAGTTTAATAATGTGTATACTTCCTGTATATATGGGATATGCCCAGGACACCTTAGTAACTCTGGAGGGGTGAAGAAACTAGGTTTTCCAGCAAAACACAGTAAGCAAGGCTATGGTTATCAATGAAGATTTAAATCCATGTCTTCTCCCTTGATAAGTTTCTACAGATTTGGTCATTCTCCTCTTCCTATGACAGAGAAGGAGACCTCCTTACAAATTTGGAGATTCCCTTATAAATGTAAATTGTTCCACAACAGAATAATTTCTGTTTGGTTTTCAGACTTTCATTGTATCTGCTGTTTTCTAAAAAAAAAATAATAATAATAATCAGCCTAAAATAATGCTTATGACATATTTTGGGGTGACAAATCCTGCTCCCCTTCAATGACAAGATGAGGTGGAAAGGGCAATAGGGAATAATCGTAAATAGTACATTTAGAAAGGTGGACTTTTATTCTCTAGATCATTGAAAATACTGTTTCAAGGAAGTGCTCTAATGAGGAATCTGAAACACCATGGTACATACACTGTAACTGCTGTGATTATTGCTCTGCAGGAGCACTGGAAAACACCTGAAGATCAGTGTAAATCCTTCCAGGACTGACAGCAAGAAGGGGTCCCTGGACTCTGAGCATGGCCCTGAAATTTCCAGGCCCCGTTCAGATTCACACTGCTGTGTAAACTTTGGGCTGCTATGGTCATGCCAAGGAATCTCATCTATCACCAGGATAGTGTTCCACTGAGGAAATTCTAGGAAGAAGAAGAAGGAGGAGGAGGAGGAGGAAGAGGAGGAGGAGGAGGGGGAGGGGTAAGAGAGAAGGAGAATGAGAAAGAAGAAGAAGAAAGGAGGAGAAGGAGGAGGAGAAGAAGGAGGAAGGGGGGGCAAGAAGAAGGAGGAGGAGGGGAAAGAGAAGTAGGAGGAGGAAGAGGAAGAAGAAGAAAAAGAAGAAGGAGGAGGAGGAGGAGGAAGAGAAGGAGGGGGGAGAAAGAAGAAGGAGGAGGGGGAGAAAGAGAAGGAGGAGGAGGAAAAGGAAGAAGAAGAAGAAGAAAAAGAAGAAGAAGGAGGAGGAGAGGAAGAAGAGGAAGAAGAAGAAGGAGAAGAAGTGGGGGGTGGTGAAGAAGAAGAAGAAGAAGAAGAAGAAGAAGGAGAAGGAGAAGGAGAAGGAGAAGGAGAAGGAGAAGAAGGAGGAGGAGGAGGAGGAGGAGGAGGAGGAGGAGGAGGGGAGGAAGAAGAGGAAGAAAAAGAAGGAGAAGAAGCAGGAGAGGGGGGCAGTGAAGAAGAAGAAGGAGGAGGAGGAGGTGAGACAGGGGAAGGAGAAGAAGACACCAAGAACAAAACAAAATTCCTAAAAACTTGGTTTGGGGTCATGCAAGGGATTGATACATATATCCCAAAAGAGGAACTGTGAGGTTAGTGTGACCCCAAGGATAATTATAGCAACCAGAATCTTTGGGGGCAAATCTATTTTTTCAGGGCAAGGATAGGTTTTGAAGAGACTCAGAAGATCTCTTTTTCCCACAAGACACCAAAAAGCATTCTCTCAAACAAGTCTGTATTATTTCTAAAAATTTCCTAGAATATATGAGTATAGAATCCAATCACTATATGCCTAGCTACATGGTGATGGTGTTTCACTAGACCAATACTACACTAAGAGTTGTAAGAGCATGTAGTTTTTCAAACCCTTCTTGTCTTGTATGACTTCAATCTCCATCTTCTCCTAAAGACTGTACTGACCATACCACTCAAGGCTCACTTTTCCTAATTATGGGAAACTGTTATCAGTGCCACTCATTTACTTTTTGTTTTTTTTAGGAATTATTTATTTATTTAAGAGAAAGAGAGAAAGGGCAGGCGAGGGGCAGAGGGAGAGGGAGATACAGACTCCTTGCTGAGTGGGGAGACCCATGTAGGGCTCTATCTCAGGACCTGGGATCATGACCCACGCTAAAATCAAGAGTCAGACACTCAACTCACTGAGTACTCCAGGAACCCCTATTTACTTTTTAATTATATATTCCCTACAAAAAGAGAGAAAGATAGACTTTAATCATCCAAATTTGAGCTCATTTGGAACTGGAATCAGACTCCATGCTTGATGGCTTACTGGTATTGCTTGGTGAGATTATTCAGCAAACATGGGGAATATTATAGAGTCCACGGAAAAGCTTTGAGCCCTATTTCAATAGTTCTCAAATTATAGTTTGAAGACCATCTTCATCAAAACCAAGTGGAGTGTTTGTTAAAAAAAAAAAAATGCAGATTCCCTCATTCCCACCTCAAATGTGTCCTGATGACTCTGCACTCTTTAAAATTTGAAAGCCCCTACATTAATATAATTGATGATGTAGAAAGGCAGTTGGTTTTTTTCTGACAAGCAGCATAGAGTGTTAAGATACAAAATTCAACAGAGTAAATTTGAGGATTTAATAGGTTTTGTTAAACAATTCATGAATGGGGCAACATCCCATGTAGCAAGTAGAGGGTTGCTCCACAGAGTTGTACAAAATGGATGGTTTTTATAGGAAGGAGGATGGGGCAAGAAAGTTATAAGGAAAAGAAAGGATTGTTTCAGGCAAGGTCACTTTCCATTTGGGGGATGATGCAAGGGGGTCTTATGTCAATTACCTCATCTTCCGCTGCGGGAAGGACAGGGCTCATGTTACAAACTCATTGACACCCATCAGAAAATTCATGACTGACCGTTTAAGGTTTACATTCTTAGAGGAGGTTGAAAATTTAATTAGTTTAGATACTAAGCCCCGGTTTGGTGACTTGTCGTGTTTCAAGTAACAGCATTTTGGGCCTGTGGTTTTCTTCTTAACAAAAGAAAAGCTCTGAGATGGATTAAGGTTTATTGCAAAATGGTCTGCAAGTAATCATGTATCTGTGAGGAGAGTTAAGGAATTTTTAACTAGGTCAAGGTAATAAAAGAACTGAATTTTTATTGAGCTTCCATCTGACAGTACTCTGTTAGATGCTTTGAAGCATTATCTCTTTTAATCTTTACAACAACTAGGTAAAGACTGTATTGATTTTTGCAAATGCAGTTTGAAGAACTTAAGGAACTTGCCCAGAGTCACCCAGCTAATCAAAGATAGAGCCAAGATTCAAACCTATGTCATTTGATTCCAAAGTCAAGCTCTTCCTAATATACCATACTAAAACTTGGTAACAATTAAAATTAACTATCATTATGTCTGAAACTATCTTTTTTACAATGCTGGGTTTATAACTAAAATTTGTTTATGAATAATACATGAAGACCAATGAAGAGCTTATTAGCAGTATGTTTTTGTTGCTTTTAAATACAATTTATGATTTTTTTTCGTTAAACTCATGAAAGCCCATCAATTTACAATTTTATTAAATCCTCCTCTTTTACTTGGAAACTTTGCATTTTCCATACAGCTTTCTGAACTACAAATTGGTTCTGCCACATTGCCATGTGATGGGTCTTATAAAAGTCAAGATGACATCTCAGAATAACAGAAAGGGAGGTTTTTTACCTTGATGAACAATGAGGAAGACAATGTACTGATAAGAAGGAAATCCAGGGGAAATCCAGGAAGAAGGCTCAAAGGGAGGAGACTCATTATGACCAAAGATAAAGGTCTTTAAACATGGTCCTCAGTCTTACAGTTAAATTTTAAGTCTTTAAGCAAACTTTAAGCAAAAGTTATCTTTTAAAAAGTTAAAAGCTAACTTTAAGCAAAAGTTATCAACATTTGTGGTATAAAATCAATGAACAGCCACATGCAAGTAAATCCAAAATGGAAACCCTAGAAAGTAGAACCATCCTGCTCTATTTAATGTACTAATTGACAGGTAGGGTGGGTTCTGAAGGGCAGCAAAGGGAAGTGATGACAGGAAAATTAGAGGCATTTCAACCAAACCAGCATTAATACCAAGAGTTCAACATTTTCTAGATGTTCCTCTTGCTCTGCACCCTGATGGCCCTTGGAATGATGTGTGTACATCCCAGTTATCCCATGATTTCTAATAGAAAGGCTGATGACTTCTTTTAGCTTAGTCAAGATACCAGAACTCTCTAGCCATGAGATATTGATCTTCAGGAGATGTTGCTCTGTGCTCCATGAAGAAACTAAGAAGTAAGATACTAGAGGCCAGGTCAGAGGTTTTATTTTTCTAACCAAACCGAGAAGATCCAAGTTGGGTCAATTTGGGCAACTCAGGCTTTGAAAGTGCCACTGAGTTAGTGGGAAGCTAAGATTTTGGTGCTGATTTTAAATTTCATTTATCTTTCCTTTTTAATTTTTTTGTGTCTTGGCTTGAGAATGTCCATTCCTCATGACCTATGCAAAGTCAAGTGTGAAGATTTAAATTGGGAGAAACTGGCCCACACCTCCTCATTTTCTTTTTCATGACCTTATTCATAGGCATGCAGTGTGGTGAAGGAGAGAGTACATGAGGTAGAATAGGTTCTGGATACCTTCAGTGCATTTTAGTAACTGTAGGGCCTCGTCTCTTCTGTAAAGTGGAGACACTTCTTCTTACCTTCTCTGGCTACTGTAAAGATCAAAGGAGCTAATATACCTATACCACTTCCTATTTGTCAATATTTAACTTTATAAAAGTTATCAACATGGTTTTCATACAAATATAAAGAAAGGCTAGTGCCAAAAATACACTTACCATGGGGTGTCTGGGTGGCTCAGTTGGTTGGGTCCAACTCTTGATTTCAGCTCAGGTCATGATCTCTGGCTCCTGGGATAGAGCCCTGCATCAGGATCCCCACTCAGTGGGGAGTCTGCTTAAGGATTCTCCCTCTCCCCCTACCCCTCCCCCCACTCATGCTATGTGTCTCTCTCTCTCCTCTCTCAAATAAATAAATCTTAAAAAAAAATACACTTACCTTCACGATGGAACTAGCAGGATGGTAAAAATGGTTTAAAGAATTGGAACAACAATGATTATGTAATCCACTAGGAGAGGCTGAGTTACAGACAAAACTGATTATTGTCCTACAAAACAATAAAACCATAACCTCTGAGGTTATCCTTCATACCAGACATGAATTATTTGCATCTTCTTTGGACAAAAATCTACAAGTTAACATATAATTTCGTAGTCTTGACCCTAAACAATGGATAATAGTAAAACAAGCAAAAGTACAATCACCTGGAGAATTAAATCTTCCTTGGGTGGGCCTGTTAGACAATGATCGCATAGAACCTTAAAGAGGATGCAGTCATCCTTTTGCTTTATTTCCAAGCTCTAGACAATTTGTTCAGAACTCCCCTTTTGTATCATAAATAATCTTCAAAGATTGTTCATGTTACAAAAAGTCTGGTGTCATTGTATTTGGACCTGATTAGTTTACATGCAAGGTGTTAATCAACCACATAAGCCTCTTTGAACATGGCCAGCAAATTCAGAGCTACTGTTTTTAAACAATTACTCAGTCCAGAAAAGTAACTTTTTTATGCAGATTTCTAAAGGAAACTCTGATTGCATTTTCAAAAGCTTTTTTGTTCCAAACATATTTTTATTGCTCTTATGGGGTCTTTTATCCCAAGGTGTATTCGTTTCCTATTGCCACTTAAATGAATCACTACAAACTTGGTGGTTTAAAACAACACAAATTTATTCTCTTACAATTCTGAAGTCAGAAGTCTGATATGGTCTCAGAGGGCTAAAGTCAAGGCATCAGCAGGACTGTTTCCTTCTGGAAACTCTACAGGAAAATCAGTTCCCTTATTTTTTCCAGTATCTGGAAACCTCTAATAATCCTTGCCTTGTGGACCCTTGTGTTTATTTTCAAAACCAGCAACAGCTTTGCTTTTTTCAGTCTCTTTCTCTTTGTCTCTCTCTTTCTGCATGCCTGACTTCTCCTGGGGTCCTCTTATAAAGACTCTTGCAATCACATCAGGCCCCCAGATAATTCAGTATGATCTCCCCACTCTATGATCCTTAACTTGATCACATCTACAAAGTTCCTTTTGCATATTTTAAGCTATGGGGATTAGAACATGGAGATTTGGGGGTTGGGAGGGTGTTATTCTCCCTACCACACAAGGGTAAGAAACTAAATCCAAGAAATTCATCTGCACAGCAGTCCTATAATACCTATGTATATTTTGGTGAATTTCTCTTTGAAGTACCCAAAAGCTGATAGATTTCCTGACCTGTCAGGCAATGACCTTCCTTAACCACCTATAAGTATGAGATCCCATAAATCACAGAACAAATAACAGACCAGTTTCCTGAGGCGGTTTCTGGATCTTGGGTCTACAGATAAAAAAGAACATATGTTCCTTAATGGTGGGTTTGCTATGCCTGATTAAATGAGATTTATTCTCAGATGTAACAATCTTGGTATGACCTCATTTATACTACCAATTTGTCAAACTCTATCCTGGTAAAAACTGAAGACAGATAATTTGTTGTCTTATGCAAATGACCACATTGCCATAAAATTTAGTAAGCTGTTACCGAATTCTGAGACGTCAGGGAGAAGAAAATACCATGTAAGAAATGTGTCATGTGTAGGTTAATATGTTGAGAATAGTTCTTAATAGAACATTTAAAACCATATTAGCAATACTCAAACCCAGATAATCACACAGATTTCTCATCACCATTCATTTAATCTTACTTAAGTCTTACACATCTGGACCACCCTGCTTTCATGAGGTCTACTCTGGACCTACAAAAAGAGTTCTAGAGGTCCCAATTCAGTGCTCTTGTAACAGTCCAAATCATCTAAGTGACATCACTTTAAGCTCCAAAGTCTGTCCCCATGGCTCTGTTTCTTAAAGTACCAATAGGTAAGAGAATCTGGCATCATTTTCCTAAGAGCCTCTGCAACTGCCCATTCTTTGACAAAGACCCATTTTCCAGTCCATAGGGTATAACAAAAACTTCATACAAACATGAGGAGAAAGTAGAAATCACTTGTTGATGCAAGGAACATATTACATAGAAGGAAAGTGATAAATGTATGCCTTCTTAAGAGTAGACTAAGGACGCCAAGACCAGTTATCATTTTAAAAGAAAGAGAGAAAAATACCACCAGTTTTACATTCATATAGTATTTGACATAACAGAATTCACAAACTTAAAATACACATCTTTCTAATAAAGCCAGCCAAACGGAACAAAATTTGCCAAAAATTTAACACACCTTTGTTTTTATTCAGACTTATCATGTTTGCACCAACACAAACAAATTTCAGTCCCCTCAAATAGCATACACACTCATGCTCTTTTGTTTACTGTAGTTTTCATAATTTAGTACATATTTTCTCTTTAGCTTGCATTTAAAAGTATAGCCCATTACCCTACTTATAAATGAGTGTGCATTATGCAGCCCTATAGAGCCACATATAGCCTTTGAACATCTTTTTCAATGTGGCAAAAAGAAGCATATTCATTACCATGACCCAAAGGACAGTTTCTCTGTAACATATAAAAATAATAAGATATATAGAGATATACATGTATATATGTACACACACATATATAGTGACCAGTACATCAGTATTATCTCTTACTGAGAAGCCATTTAGATACTCAAAGATTATCCATTAACTTAATTTATCATTAGCTCGAGGTCTTAAACTCAATAAGGAACTTGGAAATTATGTTTAAACAGATACATCACAAAGCATAATTACTGTTGATCCAAAAATTTTGTCAGAATTCTAATACAATGTGATTACATACATAATTTTATATCTCCTTCATTTTAAACATTATGTAGCAATTCTAGCAATTTAGTAAACCAGTGTAAGAAGTTTAAGAAGTTCATGGGGTGCCTGGGGTGACTCAGTTGGTTAAGTGTCTGCCTTTAGCTCAGGTCATAATCCCCAGGGTCCTGGGATGGAGCCCTAAGTCGGGCTCCCTGCTCAACAGAGAGTCTGCTTCTCCCTCTGCCCCTCCCCATCACTTGTGCATGCTTTCTTCCTCTGTCTCTCTCAAATAAATAAATATTTTTTTAAAAGAAGTTTAAGAAATTTGACTACTTACCCTCTTCATCAAGAAACAAAAAGACAGATTGGTAAAAAAAAGGAAGACTGAAACTGTAACTCAATACGGGTAAAATGAAGGGAAAGACATGTATTGATTGTTTCAGTTAATTTTTTTTAAAAAATCCTTAAATGTGGTCAAAGATGCATTTGGGATTTTACATAAAAATGCTTCTGAGCTAGAAATTTCTGAGAGTTTTTTTTTTAAGGGTAACACATAAAATATAATAAAACTTTAGTTTCTCTATATAATAGGAATCCTGGGTATATTAATATAAGTAATCAAAGATGTAGTCTCTGAGGGTTGCAGCCTTAATTCCACATTCTTAGCCATGAGTTGAAAGTAAACATAGAACACAAAAAATCTTGGACTTGGAATTCAAGGAGTATTTCTCCTTTCCAGTGAACCTGAGATGTACTCTTATGCGGGGTAGAAATTAAAGCTATTTCCTAAAATAGGGACAATAGTTTAAGTATTGTTTTCAGTTAAGTATACTATAATTGTTAAGTTCAGTTAAGTATACTCTTGCTCAGACAAAAGAAAAAGGCTAACAGACCAGATTTTCAATCATTTGTCATACTAGTGACAGAAAATTAGATTACTTTCTTTACATGACAGACCACCATGTACTCAGAACAAAACGCCAGATTCCAATTCAATGTTGCAACCAATAGAGAAGGACTTAGTGGCCACGTACAAATCAGATTCCCTTGTACACAGCGTGTTCTTCTGCCTGTGTTCTTGAGACTAGACTAATATGCAGATAACCACTAGTCCCTAGACTGGGTTGGTCATGGCCAAAACTAAGATTTTTTTTTTTTTTCAAAATCAAGATCTTCTGAGACACAAAGTGCTCCCTTAACTATCCAGTAGAGATGGCCCAGTGGTCAGAGACCAGACACAGATACACTGGTCCCTGCACCCAGTATAAAAATAGAAAGAGCCCAAATTATGAGTTAGGCAAGGTACTTACAGACTGAGATACTTGGGCAAAAATCAGTATCAAAATATAGAGTGAAAAGAAAAGAGCAAGAGAAACAAAGAATCAGCAAAGGTAATATCCATTACTGTTTGGGATCTGATCCAGAACTAGGATAAAGAGGACAAAATGACCCATAAGTTTGCTTTTGGCAGGTAAGTTTATTTCATCATCTTGGTAGAACCATCTCCAAAACAAAGTATAATTTTAAAATAGTTACAAATGTGACTAACACAAATATAAAGTGAGCCACTCTTGAAGACACATTTAACTTTGAGGGAAAGAAGCTCATTCTGGGGAGATGCAGAGGAAAAGTAATTGTGGAGGCTACCTGGAAAATCAAAACTGGTTAACATGCCAGGACAATAAAATTATAATTTGAGGGTTATATTTTCTATTAGACAGAAATCGCTTACATCATAGATTTACATTTTACAAAGTCTGGGAATTAAGATATATTTCCCTAGAGAATCAAATCATCTTTGGGTGAGCCTCTTAGACAAGGGCCACAATGACAAAGGGCATGCAGTCTTTCATTTTTTTTCCTTTATTTTCAAATTTTGGTAAGTTTCAATAACACATAGGATAGTCATGGAAAAATTTCTTCCTCTCATCTTAATCTAATTCAAAAGGAAGCTAACTTTTGGGTTTGCCATGAACTTTCTATTTACAATATTCTTACAAAAAAGCAAAATTCCTTAATACATAAATGAAAATGCTAGAAACCATTGTCCTTACAAGATTATATCTACTAGAGAAGCACATTCTCCTCTGCTCTCAAAAAGGAAGTTTCTTTCAATAAGAAAGAATTTATTCCCCATGGTAAATAGGAATGGCTGTGTCAGGGAATATTCTAAGAAAGGAGGCTTTTTGTGCTTTTATATATTTAAGTCCCCTTTAGGAAAAAAAATGAATAAAAGCAACCATTTTTACAAAATGAAGTTAAAAGTTAACTATTACAAGAGCCTAGAGTTAGGTAGCCACTTACTTCCTCAAAACTAAAATATATATAATTCATTTGGATAGTAAAGATTATCTCGAGAAAGAGCATACAAGTAAGACATTAATGAAAACTTCTCTTTTTCTTCTTTCAGCTCTTGATTTCTGTTTCTTGGCCATCAAATAATGTGCCTGATAAGAGAAAAGAAAAAAAGTCACACCATTTGATCTACTTGCTATTAGATAATTATTGTCAAGAGGTCTTATGCGGGGTAGAAATTAAAGCTATTTCCTAAAATAGGGACAATAGTTTAAGTATTGTTTTCAGTTAAGTATACTATAATTGTCCCCTGTGCAAATGCTTCTACATAAGGCAAACAAATTGTAATTATGACTAATATAATTATATATCATTATGTAAATTGTATATGCTTCAGCCTTGCCCCAGAAAATCGTTTCCTTATGGATCTTATTCCTCATATCCAGGAGTTAGTCATTGCCTATTCAC
The DNA here is from genome assembly GCF_010015895.1 of Lontra canadensis. Lineage (NCBI taxonomy): Eukaryota > Metazoa > Chordata > Mammalia > Carnivora > Mustelidae > Lontra > Lontra canadensis. Next base: position 14,752,250 of record NW_022631023.1, read on the forward strand.
TCTAATCAATAATACACTGATGATTAATAAATGCTAATCAACAATTACTTTGAAAAACTAAACAAAGAACATGGACAGAAATGCTCATATAGGGATGGAAGTTAGAAAGACAAGGCAATTGTGTCAGCAAGAGAAGCTTGACTTTGAAGGTCAAAAGATATTTCAGTTCAGTAAAGAACCAGGCAGGGAGTCTTTGTAGATATTTGAGGCAGGGAAGGAAGCATTGTTAAAGCACGAAAAGGAACTTTTTTGCCACTTGGATGAGCAGGGAGGAGAGGCGAGAAGTGGGAATTACACTGCACCAGTGACTGGAACACTAAATTCAAGATCCAAAGCAACGCAACAGAATCCAAACAAAGGGACACAATAGACACACTTAGTGGAAATGAAATTGGATTTCTGAACTGGATTTTAAGACCCTGCTATGAGCTATATGCTACATCAAGAGATAAATGCTACCAATTTTACCCATTTTCAGAGAGCTCCCTAAACTCTGGACAATGTATCGAATTGACTCACAGCATGACCCCCAAGAAGGAAAAGTTGTCTGTAGAAAAAAACCTGTCTGAAAATCCTGTAGAACTTTAATGAAGAAAACTACCTCTTTCCACACAGATCACAGGGAGGGTTAAAACCACATTTTGAGAAGCACGAAGAACCGGCCTGAAAAACTGATTTAGTCCAAACCCTTAACACTGCACAGATTTCCACCCAACTAAAGTCTTAGATGAATTGTCTCCCACCCTCAGTTAGATGCTACAACACGAATGTAGCAGTTTATTTAGTGAATCTCATCTACCCCACCAATCCATGAAACCAGCCTTTTACTTGCAAAATAAGAAGTGGCCAGAGTATAAAAAGTAGGATTGGAATGTGGTGGAGAGGAAAAGGAGATTGCAATGCCAGGAGGTGTGCCTAAATAAACACAGGAGAGGACATGCCTTACTTGGATCCAATATCGATTTTTTTGGTCCCAGTGCAGAGAATGTAACTACCTGTATTTCACCAAGTGTAACAACAGGTGTTACTGTCAACTGTAAAAATATACCATCTCGTTTTTAAAGCTAGTGCTAGCATTTGTCATTATGATCTCCCTTGACAATAAACTCTGGAGGCAAATTTCAAGGATCTGAGGTATTTCTTTTGTGTCACTAAACATCTAGTTTGGCCATACAGATGGCTCAGATGAGAGCTAAAGTCTTCGTGTGTCCATGTGTCATTTCCTGACATGAATTTAACTTGCAGCATTATCAAGTGATAAAATCTCCTTCTGACATGATTCCTATTCCATCTGCATGGTAGCCAGAAAATATGTCTGGGTTAATTGTGTTGGATCCTGATAATTGAGTTGATCCCATTCTCTATTCTGTCTGTAAGAACTTTAATGGCAATGCTTTCTTCTTGAAGTCAGCTACCCTGCTAGGGAAGTATTTCCACTGATAGTTAATGGTGTGCAAGCTGGTGGGACAGGGAGATGGAGGAATTGTGCTGTCCCTATGTTCAGATGTGTGCATGTGAATATGTTTTATTTTGTTCTGTGAGAACTATTTGCCAGCCAATCCTCTGCTTACAATCTTGATCTTTGAGCCATCTTCTCCTAGTTCTGCTAAAATGATCTCCTTAGAAAGCACATCTGTTCAAGACACTCCTAGGCTTAAAACATTCTGACCATTCCCACATGTCTATTGAGCAAAGTCCAAGCAAAAAGTAGCACAATCCATAACACCCTTAAGAACAAGTGCCCACTTACCTCCTTCCTAGGCTCATTTCTCATCATTCCTTACCTTGCATTATAGATCCATGGCAGACATACTGTATTTCATGCTTTTTACTCTGGCTGTAGAACTTTGCTTGACCAATTTCTTCTTCTTTTTTTTCAATCTTTTTTTAAAAGATAATTTATTTATTTATTTGAAAAAGAATGACTACATGAGAGGGAGAGAGAGAAAGAGAGAGAGAGAGAGAAGGAGTGGGAGGAAGGGGCAGAGAGAGAAGCAGATTCAACGCTCAGCAACCCAATTCAGGGCTTGATCCTGCAACTCTGGGATCATGACCTGAGCCAAACACAGCCATGTAACTGACTGAGCCACCTAGGTGCCCTGCTTAGTCAATTTCTCATCCTTTGAGAGCTTGGGCCTTCCTTTTTGTAGGAGTCATTGCTGAATCTTTCTTTCTGGGCAGTTGGGATAAGTACTTCTTCCCTACACTTCTTTCTTCAAATACTATGTGCAAATCTTTTCCTCACACACATAGGGCTTTGTTGAAATACATTAATGTTCTTGTTCCTACTAAACTGAAAACTACTAGGTGCTATATTCTGAGATAGTTTCTGGCACAGAGACAATGAGAAGCAGCAGTGCCAACAGTGTTAAATCCTTGTCCAAGGGCAGGAGAAGACCAATGTCTCAGCTCAATCAATGAGACAGAGAGAGCACATTTCCCCTTCCTCTGCCTCTTTGTTCTAGTCAGACCCTCAATGTATTAGATAATGCCCACTCACATTGCGGAGATCTGCTTTATTCAGTCTACTGATTCAAATGGAAACACCCTCACAGACATATCCAGAGATCATATTTAACTAGATAACTAAATATACCATGACCCAGTCAAGTTGACACATAAACTTAACCATCACAACCTCAAATGTAAAGTCAAGATTTCAACTAATTTGTAGGCAGCATGAATCCACTATGTACTTTATGTGCTGGGAGAAATTGCATGAGTATGAAAATTTCATTTTGGGACAATGAATCTGATGTTGGTTTGTAATATGAAATACAGAAGAGATCCGAAAAGACACTACATGTGAGTCCTGACATGTGAGGTAATAAAAGCCAAACTCCAGAGTTTGTGGAGAATGTGGGAAGGAAAATAAGAGATAGTTGTCAAAATAATCCTTAAGTTTTCAGTGAGTTAAGAATTGTGTGAAGTGCCATTTAAATCTCACAGAAACCTTGCATGGATCAGACACTGAAATCTGAGACAATCCAGATTCAGGTTAAGTCACTTGCATGAAGTCATACTTCAGAGATTCAAATCCAGCTCTGTGATAAACTCATACTTCCTCTGCGTTGCTCTACCTCTTGGCCAAATAGATAAATCAGTCAGCAGGTACACGTGGTATAGACACCCCAGATATAGTTCATCTTTCAGGATTTTCTTCACATTTTACAAATGTCCAGTGATTTTGGTAAAATCAGGAAAGAGAAAAACAACTAGGACTGAGTTCCCTTGTGTCCTCATTTGTAAGTCAACTTGAATTAGACCAGATTGCCAAAAATCACCTAGAGACTGAAGCTCAAGAAACTCTGGGGTCACTCTTTTTTATTTAATGAAACCACCAAAGATGTCCAGTGTGAGTTCTGTGAAGGGGAGACCGCTGTGACTTTTAGTTCTTAACATGATGTGGATACACATGTGGCCGGCAGAATAATGGCTCCTCTAAATGATATCCATGTCCTAATCCCTAGAACGTGTAAATGTTATAATTTTTTGGCAAAGAAAGGACACTGCATATATAACTCAACTGAGGATTTGGGGGATGGCGTAAGTATCCTGGATTATCTACATGAGCCCTAAATGCCATCACATGTATCCTTATAAGAGACAAGTAGACAGATGGCAGAATAGGAGAAGGCAATATGACCACAGAGGCAGAGACTGGAGAGATACCACCACAGGACAAGGATTGCTGGCAGCCACCAGGAACATGAAGAGTCAAGGAACGGAGTCTCCTGTGAGGGGGCATGACCCTGTTACACTTTGATTTTGTCCAGTGTTACTGATTTTGGACATCTGGTCCTGGCCTCCAGAAATATGAGAGAACAAATTTCTGTTGTTTTAAGTCACCCCACTTTGTGATAATTTGCTATAGCAGCTACAGGAAACTAATACAGTGGCCAAATGACATTGGAAGGCCTAAATCTGAATACCCTAAAAATTCAATAATGCATCACCGGATTATATCCTTTTCACAGAGAAAAAAATGTGGGGAAGGGGATACTTCCCTTGTCAGTACCTTAAAAGGGATTTGACTTGACCTTGGAAAACAGAATATTATGGCTTCCCAGACTTTGTTTACTTCATGTGTAGAGTATTTTACAGTCATTCCTTCCATACTGCCCATTTAAATTGTCACTATCACAGATTTGACTGATGTTAGATGTTAGAACTGACAAAATAAATGAGTGCTAATAAAACAGGGAAGTGTTCTGCCGTTGACCTACTGAGCAGTGCGATGCTTTCTAACACCACAGTGAAACCAAATAATTGGATACCATGATGAATTCGAGGTATTACAATTTTGATGGTGTTAGGATTATGATAAGTGTGAAGCAGTAATGCCGTGTTCCTTTTGTCCATAGGCCCGGTGGGATGGTCTGACTGGGCGTATCACCTTCAATAAAACCGATGGCTTGAGGAAGGATTTTGATCTGGACATTATTAGTCTCAAAGAAGAAGGAACTGAAAAGGTAACCTTCTCAATAATAAATTTCAGAATAAAATAAAGAGCACTGTTTAAGCATTTTAATTGTACCCACAAATAGCAGAGCGATAAGATGATTCTCTTAGCATGTTCATTTATGGCCAGTTTTTTAGCTCTCTCTCCCTACTCTGCTGATAGATGCTGACATGCTAGTTTCTGAAATTGTATGTTATTAATAGCAATGTTAACATTCATCTAGTGCTTAGTTTATACAGCAGGCATGATTACAGTATTAAATACATATGGCCTTATGGGTAAACTGTCATTAGCCCCATCTCTCAAAGGTTTTAGGAAATTATGTTTAGATGTGGAAAACTAGGAGTTAGTCAGTGACTTATCTATGGAATGGTTTCCAAGTTCTACTCAGCAATGAATTTTAATTGCACTTCAGATTGACAGAGGGACAGACTAAAGTAGGAGAGAAAGGGCTTACTGGAGCCTTGATTTTAGGTGGAAATAGGCCAAAAAATCATTTTCATGCTGCGTTCTGATCTTAGGATTATTTTAGTTGTAATTCTCAATCTCTCAAAGTTCCAAGTTCCATAGGAGCTCATGCAGAGTAATGCAAAAGTGAACTATTTAGTTAAATAATAACAATAATGATAAAAGAACTTGGCTTCTTGGTGTATTTTATTATACTAATTTTATTATTCACAATTATGTACTGGAATTAATTAACACTTATATTGTGAAGATTTTTACCCTTTAGGACTTAAAGGAAAAAATAAAAAAGCTTTGAAACCCCCAAAACAATCATCTGAAAATCAAAATTCTGTAATCCAACATTTTTTTTTTCACTGTAGTGGACAAGAAGGTACATTTCCTATAGAAGAGTACCTTTGGCAACCAGTTACTTACTTAATTGAAATGTTTGGGTTGATTTTAAAAATGAGATAAGATTTCCATTTATGTTCTGTTTCTTTTGGTAACTAAAACATATTTTTTTAAGGTCCTGACTATGCCCCATTCCTAAATAGCCTAATTAAAACAAACAAAGATTAATTAGGCTGAATGTAATAGATGGTGACCACTGGTGTGGAAACGTTTGAGGAAAATTATTAGTTTGCAACTCGGAGGGTACACATTATGTGCACAGGTTCCCATTTCGAAAATGCCCTCTCTTCCTGGCTCTATCTCTCTGCCTCTCTCTGTGTCTCTGTCTCTCTCTCTCTGGCTTTTCCTGGCCCTCTCTCTATGTCTCTCTGTCTGTCTGTCTCTCTCTCCCCCGCCTCTCTATCTTTCCATCTCTCTTTCTCTTTCGCTGGGGTCTCTTCGCTTGGATTTGCTGGTTTGTTAGTTTAACATGTCTGACAGAGCACGAGGCACCCATCTCGCCTCCATCAGGGCTGTGGACACAAAAGAAAAGAAAAGAATATTTTTAGGAACTGAAAGCTTCTAATGGCTGTTTAAAAAAGAAAAAATGTCTGCTCTTCTGTGCATGCCTCTCTCCCCCCTCCACTCTGTTAATGTATAGAAGTGAACGGGGAAGAAAAGCTGTTAAGAAAACATCGCTCTGGCTCCTACGTGTGATGAAAGAGATGGAGCCATCATTGTGCCTTCACAGCTATTTATACACGGCAATATTATGCACACTCCATTGGTGTTTTCCCATCAAAGGCAAAATCAAATTAGATGAAAGTGTTTTCTCAATTTGTTTCTTATCTCTTCATTGTTTGCAATAACTTTTCTTTCTTCAGGTGACTTGGGCTCCATTCCTGGAAGGAATGACTGGGCCTTAAGGGAATGGGGAAGCCAGCCCGTCTCTCTCAGGAGCCACGGGAGGAGATGCCTAATCTTTTCATGTCAGCCTCTCATGGGGTCCACAGAGAATATTGTTTAAAAAAGTCCTATTTTTTCACTTCCACTCAATTTCCTATTGCCTGGATGCACATAATCAAAGAACATGTCATCAAGTGTAGTGTGCTTTCTACTTGCTTAGCAATAGTGTGTGCATGAGTGTGTGGATTGATTCTATTTATGGAAATACCTTGAACAGGCCTTCTTTAAGAATGATGAAGACCCTTTCACTCTGCAGCAAAGCTGTACATATTAAAATGATCTTTATATGATTTTTTTTTTATGTGGGAAAAGAAAAGTGAACATCGGGCTGTACTACTAAGTGGAAGTAACTTCTGTGGAACCCAAGTACTTAGTTCATCTCTTTACTGTGTTCAGGTTTTATGTGCAAGATAAATTAACGTGCAAGATTCCAAACAATGGGTGGGGAATGTAACACGCTGAGCGCTCACACACCTTGATACCTTCTGGGTTCCATGCTCCATTTTAATTAAGTGCTATTTTTATTTTTCCCTCTGAAAACCAAGGCTGCTGGCGAAGTGTCTAAACACTTATATAAAGTGTGGAAGAAGGTTTGTACTCGGACAAAAACTGCAGGAGCTCTGGGAGTGGGGTGGGGAATGTGAGAGGAGAAGCCTGCACCTTTCTGGTTTCGCCTGAATGGTAGATCTCTAATTGCAGTTTAGAGGCAATCGTCTATATAGAGAACGGGGTGATTATGTTGTCTCTCAATAACATGACTCATGAATTGAAAACACGCTTGAGATGGATTAAATAGTGATGGATTAAATATTCCCCCCCTAAATTATTTTTGTTTCTTCCAGGCAGGATCAGTCCTAGTTAGCACTGAAAGCAGGTTATTGCAACAGAAGCAGACACTTGTCCATTTATATTCCTTTTCAAATCACTAAATATTTTCCCTAAGAGGCATGAAAATAATAGATGTGATCCATCAGACTGTTCAGATAGGCTAAGACTGAGAAGGCTAGGATAAGACATCTCCCTCAAAGTCACCACCATAAAACAGGAGCCATTTTCAGAAATTCCCTTCTCTCAGGAGATATCTTTGTTTTGCGTAGGATCTTTGTCAGTGCATATCGTCTGGCAATTTGTTTCAGAGCCAGTTTCCAGAGGACAAAAACATTAGAGACTCTGGGAGGGAAATGAGATTATCTTGTAAATTCTAACACCCCCTATTTCATAGTTTATTGTACAGTATCATGTTGTCAATGAATGCACACAGATTTATTGTATAATCAAATGTTAGACATTAAAAAACATTTGGATCAGAAAAATGTCCGAGTGATATGCAAACATTGTCATTTGTTTTCTCTCTCTCTCCCTAAACCTAATTGCTAAAATATCTAATGATTGACGGATGCAACTTGACTTACTTCAGGTTGTTCAACTTGAACGGTTTTGTCAGGTTTGCTTTTATCTTGCAAATTATCATTTAAGCCATGGAAAGTGTAAACAGTTTCTCCTTGTGGTCCAAAACTTGACTTTCTTTTGGTAGTACTCAGTAGATGAGTTCAAAAATGTCCTTTTAAGTTTAAAAAATGTTAAGTTTAATATCCATGTTTTAATCTTCAATGAATCAGACTACCAAAGGCATAGAGAAGGCAATCTCGTTTCCTCATTGCTAATAAATAGATGAACCTAACTGGCCCCCAGAAAGAAGCTTATTCCACTAATCCAGCTTGAGACTTCAGGCACTTTATGCAATGTTGAATTAATTCAAACCAAATATCCTAGGGAATGGAATCCAAGCTCTGAAATTACATGCAGGGGAGGGGAACGTCCTCTATTTGTCACTAAACTGCAATCATCACCCCCCACCCACACTTCCCAGGGATACAACATCATGCCTTTGTACCTCTTCCTTCTTGCTGACCTAGCATTGCCCACATTGTAAGTTGCATATACTGTGGTGTGCTGTTTTGTGTTATGACTGCTCATCAACAATTTACAGTAACCCAAGCACTGGCACGTAAGATCTATTGTCCTTTTCCAACAAGACGCACATTCAAATTCCCAAAGCTCTTTGAATGCTGACCTTAATGAGTATAGAATAGTCCACCTGCATTTTTTTCCCAAAAGAAGATGTAGCAATCTTTCCAAAGTCTGTCACTAAAATATGTGTTCATAAGTCTCATGGTACAAGAAGCGGACAAGTCTTTTATTTTCTTTCCTAAATACTTGATATTTCACTCAACAATTTTGGATTTTGACTTTATCTGGATCACTCTGTAGGTCTGGAAAATGGATGCTAGTCACTCTCTGAACCCCCTTTTGTTGTGTCACTCTTTTTTAAAAGTTTGCTTAACGTCATTTGGGCACTCATTTTCAGAAGCTTCCCTTGCTTGTCCTAGATAATAAATGGCTGCTCCCGCATGCCTGTTTACAAAGTGAAAGAAGGCAAGACCAGACAATTTAGCTCTTGAGTGTTCCTCCCCACAAATAATTGATCCACCCTCTGCTACTTCTCACTGGCAAATTACGGCTCTCTGCTTTTGCTCTATGGTTTGAAAATTGAGGTTCTGCTTCCTGGAGGCATTCCTCCAAGGTCAGAGAACAAGACTGAAATGCTAAATGCCGAGGCATCTGGTTAACTGTATCCCTCCCTCCAATGCACAGGACTCCTGAGATCTTGTTTCTTTTGAAAGAGACATTCATTTGCTGATGTGTCCATTTAATTAACAGGTAAAGTCAGTTGACTACTTATCTTCAAAATACACACATACACATGTACACACACGACTTCTGTTTTGCTGGTTAAACATTCAAAAACAGAAGGCTGTGGTCATTCAAACTGCATATGTATAATGTCCACTTCCCAGGAATAACCTTGGAATAACCTTGAGACTCTTTTAGTCCAGATTTAAAGAGACCTCTGTTACACAGATAGTAGGAAAAAACATTCTCCCTTTCTCATTTCACGGAAGAAAGTTCACACTGAATGGGACTCTGGGACTCAGTTGATTGGAAATGCTGCAGCAATGATATCTGAACTCCTCACTTTGGATCAGGCTGGTAAAAGAAATAAAAGTCAGACATTAAGCTGTGGGGTGCATTTGTCCACAGTTTCAAGTTTGTATGTTAAAAGAGAATGATATTGTGAGGCCATTCAACACTACCATTTTCAAATATTAGTATAGTTCCTTCAAACACACTTGACATCAATAGAAATTAATTAAGAGAACACATTCCATCACTTAACAAATTGGTTACAAACACAGTTATTTTCTCCACTTTTCAATACTTAATTAAGTTCCATTCTCCCCAGTGCCTAAGTCGAGTTTTAATTAGAATTATAGCCACAACGCAATTTATACACATCGTTCATCAAGTTAGAAGTCAATTGCTCACAACCTAAAGTAGAGCTTTGGATGAAAACCAACAGACTCCAGGTGTGTCTAGCTGAGTTATGTTTCCTAAAAACAAAGGTCTTTGCCTCAAAAAAGTGGAAAAAGAAGTACACATTGAGAAGAAAGAGCAGAAAAAGTTGTCCCCTTTTCCTGAGTTTAAAAACCAACCAAAGAAATCTGAAGATTCTTCAGTTCACAGATTTTGTGTGCATTGGCTGTGTTCTATGACAGGTATCACCCTTGACGGTGGAAAGACTAAATGGTTATTAAAGGTGCTGTCCTATATCCCAAGCCTGCATCTAGTAACCTCATTACAGACAGACTCAAACTACTTCCAAACGCAAACACTAGCTCCAAGCCCCCATTCACCTAGACCTGTCTCCCTATCTCATTGGCCAACTAACTTACTAAGCATAGAAAGAAAACAGTGCCATTGAAATAGTTCACACTGATGTGTGGATGTGTGATAGCTCTTGAAACTTCCTCAAAAAATTTATGTCTGAAAAGAATATTTGTCAAGCTAAATGAATTTCCAGCTGCTATATTTAGGCAATAAATCAAAGTAAAGAAGTAGAAAAGGAAAGAAGAGGCATAACATTCCCACTGGTGATATTTTATTTAATCACCAGAAAAACCCTCCTTCCTCCACTTTGCTGATGAAGAATTGAGGCACAGCAGGGTTAATGAACTTGCCCAAGGTCACACTGCTGGGACATTGCAAAACTAAGAGCTGGACAAAAGTCTGTCTGTAATGCTCATATTCTGCCCAGGCAGGCAATGTCCTCCCATTGGGAGAATATATTCAGGGATCAAACATGGGTCTACCCCAGCCTATCCCAGAGTCTGTCCAAGTGTTAGTGTTCCTCAATTGCCCCTGTACTTCATGGCTTCTCTATTTAATTTGCCTCTAAATTAAAATAAATAAATAAATAATTTCACTCACAATCCACATTTTTTCACAGCAGGGCAAGCCTGAAGAAGTTACTGGGGCAGCTATTCAAATGCTCTTTATTATCAATGTTTGTGTAGCTCTTAACAATTACCAACACTTTTACGTGCACCTTCTTATTTGGTCTTCTCAATATCCAGATGACGTACTTTATAGTTAGAGAACCAAAGCTCAGAAAGGTTACCAGCTTGCCCAAGGTCACGCAGACGTTAGCTTTGCCTGCCTCTGAAACACATCTGCATTCTGTCTGTCTCACCAGGCTGGCGATAAATGCCTACAGAGAGCTTCAGATAAACAGCTTGGTTCCCTGAGGCTTTTCTCCTAGGTTTCTCCAAAAGCTAAACAAATCAATGTACTTCTTTAGAGCCTACAAACCCAGGAGTGACTTGGCCACTGGAGAAAACTGTGGGTCATTAATTTTTAAAAGAACATTGGGTTTCACTGACTAGTAATCACCATGGATGGTTCTGTGATAGATCAATGAGCAATAAGAATGAAAACCCTTGCTGACGGAGTTCATAGTGCAGTGCACAGACATAACAAGTAAACAGAAGAGTAATAGGCACCCCTGCCCAGCACTGACTCCTCAATGAAGACAGGGTCAGTGTACTATTCCTCCACACTTTTTTCTTCCATTTATGTTTTTCCCTTGTAGATGCCCCATCTCTCCATCATCCAGCTAGCTCCTTTCATCTCATTCCTTATAAATTTTACAGACACCAATGGTACCACTTTGGCAATGTGAGGTTTATATCACTAGAACATAAGCTCTACCGGTGAAGAAAGCTTTGTTGTTTTGTCCATTGCTACGTCCTCCAATGCCCAGAACAAGGCATGGCATAGAGTAGGTGCTCAATACATACATATTGGAAGAAAAATCTGATACTCATTTAAGAATTCTTTATTTAAAAAAGAACAGTGAGCTTAATATATTAATAAACAAAAAGACCTCTCCCCACTCTATCCAAAATGGCACAATTTTTCCTGTTCCCTGTGCGCACTCATTCCTTTGTTGTTCATTTTCCCACCGTGAGTGGCTTCAGTGTCTTCTCCCCAGACTCTAAGCTTTTATGTCCATTCCTGGTGTAGAAGGGGCCTCGCTTTAATGTAAATGGGGTCACTGACAGCCAGCAGCCTCTGATGTATTATGTTCTGTGTAGATTGGGATTTGGAACTCCAACAGTGGGCTTAACATGACCGATGGCAATAAAGACAGGTCCAACAATATCACTGATTCACTGGCCAACCGGACACTCATCGTCACCACCATTTTGGTAAGTAGACTGAGTGGAATTCAGGGTCTTCTCCATACTCCTGCCCTAGACTTTGAAGAATTTTTCAGCTATCTTTTTTATGCCAACAACTTTGCCTGTAAATGTCTATTTTTAATTAGGACACAAAAAACTCATGTTTGTATGAACCTATAATTGCTCTGAATTAGAAGCTTCCTGCAATGTTCTGCATATCTCCCACCTTCAATCCTTTCTCAACTCTGCCCTGTTCCACTCTCTGGCCCCACTCAGCTAGTCTCCCTTGCTGCCTGGCTGCTGGTTGGTTTTGTCCAAATAGACACTCTGGCAAGAGACCAAGGAAGTAGGGAAAGAGAAGTAAGAACATTTTACTCCTGCCTCCAGTGGTTTTCTCAGAACCTCTATACTTCATAACCACAGTTTTTATTCTGTCAGTGATCCTGCTTCCAGACCTCTGCTGTCTTGGATTCCAGGAGCACTATTTCCTCCTGCCTGCCTTAGCCCTAAGTGCTACAAGCTTCCTGATTATTTTGGTTCCTGGATGTTTATACCCCACCATTCCTCCCACCTCCATTCCTACTGGCTCCCTTTGCCTTGTTCACACCTCTCTAAATAACCCCTTTACTAAGAAGTTTTTCAAAACCCAGGTGAGGGGACTTTCTGCTTCCAATTAGAACCCTGATCATACCCCTATCCAGTCATTGTATATCCACAGGTTGTTCATTTTTTCTCTTTTCTAGCCCTAACCCAAAGAATAAAAGCCAGGAGTAGCCACCTCTAAAACCTTTCAGACATTCCTGCTTTATTTGATTCAGTCTATAATGATAGACCAATTTATTTCTGAAACCATTAACTTCTGAGAATTTGTTCATCCATAATAAAAATAGTTTTGTTTTTCTGGTGACTACTTTCCCAGAAACCAACTCTTGGAAATGTAGAATTTTCTATTTCTAACAGTTTGTTTGAGGATAAGCCTAAATGGGTCTTAAATGTCTGGGGGAAAAATGTATGAGAAGTTAAAGGACATACCAGTAATTTAGTAACTATCATATGTTATAAAATAAATTTTCATTTAGCCAAATGAGAATAAGGTTAAAGGTGGTAGTAAGGAAATGCTAATTATTCATGGAATAGGAGATTTATTATGTAAGCATATAAGCAAAGAATTACCAAATATAAGATTTGAAGTATTTGAGTTCAAATAAGAAGACAGAACTGATAATATAAGAAGACATAGAAATAGTCTTTGTACAAGATACCCTAAAGAAAACCAATGAAAATACATAGATAAAAGTAAATAGTGAAACTGAAAGGAAGTTTAACTGAGAGATGAGGAAATGAGAATATTTAGTAGGTAGGAAGTTTGAAGAGTAAGAGGCAGTAGTTGCTGATTTAAATTTCCTTTTTGTTTGTAGACAAAGCTCTCGTAAAAGCCAGGAAGGAGGGGAAACATGCAAGGAAGTCTGGGTGTGGGGATAGATGAAGGCCAGACACCCAGACATCTGGTCCTTCATTGCTGGACCTCAACTGTGTCCTCAACTGTGTCCCTATAATACTAGTCACTCACAGCCCTGTCCTCAGCAGTGGAGGAAAACAGTCTCATTCACACGCTGGAGAGGGAGAGATACTAATATGGGAAATGTTCTGTATTGGTAGAGGGTATAAGGAAAATGAGTTTAGGAAAGGCAGGAAGGTGAGTGACTAACTTCCTTACTCTGAAATCTTAATAATCATTTTCAAATATTTTATACTTTCTGACTGTGGATGAAGGAAATTCTGCCTTCCTTATAACAGGGTTTTCCTATTTGATTTGTTTCGTATAGGAAGAACCCTATGTGATGTACAGGAAATCTGATAAGCCTTTATATGGAAATGACAGATTTGAAGGTTATTGCCTGGACCTGTTGAAGGAATTGTCCAACATCTTGGGTTTCATTTATGACGTCAAACTTGTCCCTGATGGCAAATACGGAGCACAGAATGACAAAGGAGAGTGGAATGGAATGGTCAAAGAACTTATAGATCATGTAAGCAGAAATGCATCTTTTATATGTGTGTTTTAAGTGTCTTACAAAATGTGTAGCAAGAGGTAAGAGAAAAAAAAAACGATTGAGTCGGGGTCAGAAGAAATGTCACGTTTTTTTTGAACCCTAATAATGGTTTAAGAAGTAGGAGAAAACAACAAGGAAATGGAGTTTGCTTATGTAGAAGGGCAAGTAAGGACACAAACTGAGGACAAAAATTTATAGGTCGTTTTTCATGCTGAAGAATAAACCAGAGTGATTCTTAAATTTGATAATGAATGCTACAGTTTGCAGCTTAAAGTCTCATCTTGTCAGCTGATTTTATGACCAAGTGGCTCCTTCCTTGCTTGGCTCACTGCCCTTTTAAACGATAACCCCCTGCAGCTTTTTCCTCCATTTAGTTCCAGAATGTATATATGTCTGTCTGTTTGTATTTCATACCTTCTGGTTTCTCTTTGCTAATAAATACTATTTCACAAGAACAACTGTGTAAATCAACTATTTTTATGCTAGAGCCAATCATTACAGAAGCTTCTTGCATGAGAAACATTTGGAATTGAGAAATATAGATCAGGAGGACCCAGGAAAGTCCAGACATTTGCTGGGAAGTGAGACGACTAAGACAATGATTTTGAACTTGCTTTTTCAGAAGGCTGATCTGGCAGTGGCTCCGCTTACCATTACCTATGTTCGGGAGAAAGTCATTGACTTCTCCAAACCCTTCATGACACTGGGCATCAGCATTCTCTACAGAAAGCCCAATGGTACCAATCCGGGAGTCTTCTCCTTCCTCAATCCCCTGTCTCCTGACATTTGGATGTATGTACTCTTAGCCTGCCTGGGAGTCAGTTGTGTACTCTTTGTGATTGCAAGGTAAGTTTGAGAACTACTGAATTTACAAGAACAGATTTAGGTCAGTCTCATATTATCACGTGTGCTCTAGACTAGGTGAACATAGGTTAAGAATTTTAAATATTATTTTAGTTTTGCCTAGTGTTCTATTCTGTCAAGTTCTTCCTCAAAGGCCCTGTTGTGAATGAATATCTTCTGATTTTTGTTAATAAAGATGCTTTTAAGAGACAACAAGAAGATAATTTTTATATTAATTTAATCATCACAGTATTTCAGGCAGCATAAAATGTTTATTTACCTATTTTCCCTGAATTATATTACAACAAAGCAACAGCTCAGCTAATAAATCTAAAATGTTTCAACAGGAAGAGAAAAATGGTGTCCAGATACTTGACCCTTGGAATATTCCATTACACAAAACAGAAAAAAGGTTGGCTAGGAATTATTGTAGCAAATAAGAAATACTGGGTGAAACAAGATTGCATAATCCTCAGGAACAAAGAAAAGTACTTTGAAAATTTGATAAAATTTATTTTTAAAAACTTTAAAGAGTGAAAGAGCATTCTAGAAATAACCATGAAAAAGAAAGATTACTAACAGGTAAAGTCTAGAGGCATGAAATATTTATGCTACCACTGATGATTCAGCTTAGCTTTTATTTTCTGAGATAACTCTATATTTAACCATTCCACTTTACACAATTCTTCAAAGGATCTTTATACCTTTCAGTAGATTATATTTTCTAAATACCTTTGATGCTGAATTTGAAACACAGCTATTTCATCTTTCTGTTGGCTTAAACATTTGATATCCCTAGATAGACCATGTAAAAAAATAATTGCTTTTGTATGTTCCCCACTTGTTTTCAATCTTTTTCATCTTTCAACAAAACTCAGCAAACTTTTTTCCCTGATCAATTTTTGTTTTCCCTCCAGGAATTTCTATGAGAAATATTTCTTCATGCCAGCTCTCTGTCATTGTCCACTCTCTGGTTTTGATTAATGCCAGGTAACTCTTTCCCTGGCATAATTATAAAGCTAGCTTGGGAAAATAACCCAGACTAGAAAGTCTTAAAGATGCATGAGACACACAGATACAGTCAAACTAAATAAATATGTGTGCTCACATGTGGTTATTTATACATTCAATATAACATAAATGTTTTCTCCATAATTCATGCCTTATAAAGTGTATCATTACCAGATCCCAGGTCATTTTCCAAATTTTGGCCAAGTATTAAGCTACTTTAAATAATGACCAAAGCTCTCTTTCCATAAGTCTCCCCACAGAAGATAATATATTAATGTGTATGTGTAGTGATACTGTGTTTTGATACTTTAATGTTCTAAATCAGTAGTTCTCAACTAGGAGAGATTTTATCATTCAGGTAACATTTGTCCATGCTCTAAAAACATTTTTTTGGTTATCACAACTGAGGATGGAAAATGCTACTGACATAAAGTGGGCAGAGTTCATGGATGCCACTGAACACCCTATAGTATACAGACAACTCCCAACAAAAAAGAGTAACCTCAAAATGTCAACAGCACCAAGACTGAGAGACCATGCTTTAAAAAATTAAAGAAGATGTTGCTTTGGGTATCAAATTTTAAAAGATAATTTGCTCACCTTTGGAGGTGCATTTCTTATTACTTCTTAGTAAGTGAAATTAATACTGCCCTAGAATGGCTATATAATAAATGGCCACTTGATGAACATTTGAATGAGGAATAAGAAATTTTGCATTGACTCATTGTTCCATTCTTCTGTTCTGGGGCCCACATTTGTTGGGTGACATTGGAGACAGCAGAGCAACCAAGCAGCAGAGGGACATGGGTTTCCATCTCGCCCAATGTGCTGCTCTAAGCAGGGATGCTGATGAGTAGAATAAGCAAGACAATGCTGATGACCAAAAATGCTATTTATCATACTGACTTGATCATGGCCAATGGGAGACAGAACATGTAAACAGCATTCTGAAGTTCTTTCAAGAATACAGGCTGAAAGTACCCCTTTACACCTGACCCCAGCTGTGCCTTTAAATTGCCTTATTTTTATCATCAGAATATGTCAGATAAATGTGACATTCAGTCATTTTCCCCTCCTCATTTTGACTCTTTCTCTATCAGCAATCAGTGACTCAGAGCCCTGTATTTTCTGACTTTATTCTATCTCTATTAGGAAAGCAGCCTCCCCAATCAATATTATCTACCCAATATCCCTACTCACCAACAGCACCATTTATAAACCAGATCTTTGTTTAGCTTATTCTCATTGTCTCTCATGGCCTTCCTTCTCATTCTGGGTCTTAGAAAAGTGGGATTGTTGCAAACACCGTTA
Organism: Lontra canadensis; assembly: GCF_010015895.1. NCBI lineage: Eukaryota > Metazoa > Chordata > Mammalia > Carnivora > Mustelidae > Lontra > Lontra canadensis. The sequence continues at coordinate 14,769,316 of NW_022631023.1, forward strand.
TGGTGGAATGGGGCGGGGGGAAGCTCCCTGCAGTGCACAGGTGCACCATCATGGGGATCCAACTACATTCATCTCTACACTCTTAAATCCATTCCTACTTCCACTGCATAAAACCCTTAAATATATTTTGGAGATTATTCCCAAAGACAAAACCCTTGTTGCATAGATGTGCCAATTTGCTTTTACTTCCCACCACCATAGTTTGAGACAGTGAACTTGGTCACTCTGCACCAAGAAGCAAAGATGTGAGACAGCTTTCTGCTACCACCTTTGTGAGTTGTCTTCAGAGTTAGTGAAGTAGAAATAAAAAATGTAATCTCATAATCATTGTTAGCTCTGGGGAGGTTTTTGAATTTGTGTTTTGAAGTATATCCCTTTATAACTTTTTAAAGGGGAAAAAAATAAAGCCCATCACTGCATTTAAGCTAATGGTCTCACTAGATAGATGTTTAAAAATCATTTGCTAAACTGAATTGAATTCATAAAGTTAGACAAACTAAAGAAAGCTATATAAACATTTAAGTTACTATGACTTGTTTAGTTATGATGCTAAAAATGTGCATGTCAGGGTTTTTGTTTTGTGGTTAACATTTTTTAAATTACTTTTTGAAAAACATTTAACCCCAAGGAATTATGTCTATCATGAACACACAATTTAAATAAACCAAATATCCAGATATCACATCTGCTTGCATTTTATGATTTATGTTTATCTTGTTAAAAATGAACATTTTTAAGTTGTCATTTAGTAAAAAAAAATTAAGAAAACTTTTGACTGTAATTCTAAAGTTATAATACAAACCAAACAGTTAGATCACAAGCTCTGTCTTTTAAAAGATGAACCATTCTCCCACTCCTTGATGCAGCCCAATATCCATTCCCAGCCATAAAAGAATCCCTTAATTAGAGATTTCCAGTCTCAGTATTGTTTTATACCTCCCATTCAAGTAAAAGCTTGGTATATATAAACATAAACCCAAAATGAACCTTTACATTTCAACATAATGTTACTCCTTTATATGCAAATTTTGACACCAATGCTAAACCCATTTGTCCCTTTCTCTGTCATTTTACTAAAGATCAATATCAATTGGGAATAACAGCTTCAGAATATCATTGGTGCAGGTCATCATATACTAATTTTCCCCCCAGCTTTCCTGATGCTGACACTGCTGTCTCACTGGCTATCTTTAAGCAGGCATTAGGCATTTCAAGCTGAAATTTCTACATCCAGGCAACAGGTAGACCTATTTTATCATGAAAACCCAGTGTCTTTCAGCACGGCATTCTACTGACACTTAATATCCCTCTGTCCAATGCAAATCACTCAGAATCCTGGAGAGAAAGAACTTAAAATATCTTTGCAGAGCAGGCAGAATCATACTGCCATTTAGACAGTTTTCCTTTCTGCCTTAGAAAATTAGATTAATTGTTCACTTAGAACTGCAAAGTATGAAACACTGACACAAGACCAAAAGCAGCATTTCAAAGAGGAAAGTGGTGAGCTTGCTGGTGGGAGCATAGATGAGGAAGAAGTACCTGAATATCAGGGGGGTTCGTGGTTGCCCCATTTTATGGTCTGTTGAGAAAGACTCCTTGTGAGTGCATAAGATTCCTAATTTATTGCAATTAATATTTTAAAATTATGGTACAAGTGACAATGATACTGTTCAAGGAATGGCATCTTTACTGTGCTTACTGTTTCAATTAGTGGGTTCATTAATACTGGTATTCGTTTCTTCAGCTCAGCA